>NW_023662884.1:0-15588 GCF_015228065.2 Penaeus monodon
CCCCCCCTCCTGTCCCCAACCCCCTCCCCCCGTCGCCCCCTCCTGGCTAACCCCCTCACAAGTCCCCCCCCTTCCATTCCCTCTCGTAACCCCCCCCCCAAATCCCCCTCTCCCCTCCCCATCGCCTCCCCTCACCTCCGAGGGGATATTGTGAGAAATTAAAAGTGGGGAATTGAAATATTTCGAATTCCAACTGGACTGATGACACAAAACATTAAGATGAGGTCGATGAGCTTCGCGCGTCTTCGATCCCTCCGACGGTCGCCATCAACACCACAAGAGGATTTTGCTTGATGTGCGCCTGACAATATATATATTTTTTTCCTTTCTTTTTCTTTTTTTTTCGGTGTTTCATTTCGTTGTCATTGTGCGCAAAGATGATGTTTTCTTTCGTTTTTTTATTTTATTTGCTCGATTGATGGGCGCAAGATGATTTTTCTTCTGTTTTGTTCGTTCGTCCATTTGTTTTGGCGCAAGACGATAATCTATTTTTTTTTTTTCGGTCCACTGATAAGCGCTAGATGATTTTCTTTCAGTTTTTTTCGTTCGTCGATTTCAATGTGCGCCAATTGTTTTTTTATTTTATATTATTTTTATTACCTTTTTTTTTCAAACCATTCATGAGCGCAAGATGGTTTTTCTTCTGTTTTGTTCGTTTGAAACCATTTATTATGTGTGCAAGACGCGTTTCTTTTGTTTTGTTTGTTCGTTCGAATGATGGGCGCAAAATCATTTTTCTCTCGGTCTTTTTTTTTCGTTTTGTTCATTCGATGTGCAACAAGAAGATGTCCTTTGTGGTCATGCATTCCTTCGTTTTCTGCGCGACCATTTGCCTGGACAATACCGATTTCGTTTTGCTTTCGCTTGATCGGCGGAAGACGAAGGTTGTTGTTTTCGTTCGTTCGACAGAGGTGCGCATGCCGATTTTTATTTTGTTTCGTTTCGTTCGTCTTATGCGGCAAGACGATATTCTTGTGTTTTGTTCCTCCGTTCGTTCTTAAGTCGTTTGATTTGCGTTAGTTTTTTCCGCGATTGCTTGATTGAATAAAAACGATTCTTTTATTTTTATCTCTGTGCGTTCGTTCGTTACTTGCGTTCTTGATTTCCCAGATCTGAGTATTATGGAAGCAAAAAATTTCGATTTTGGACATCTTATCCTCTCAATGTTTTTTTTTTATTTTTTTTATGATACAATATTAAAGTAAAATATTCCGGCTCTTGCCTTTTATTTATTTTCGTCTCATCAATAAAGCAATTGTTGTTTTGTTTTCTTGTTTTGGGTTTCTAGATCCGTCTTTGATTATAAAAAAGAAAAATAGAGAAAAAAAAACGATTGGCAGGATGTGGGCGATGGGAGGAGGGGACGAGGGGGGGGGAGAGGGGGAAAGGGTCAGGACAAGAGGACTAGCCCTCAAGCACGTATAAAAAAAAAAAAAAAAAAAAAAAAAAAAACATTGCTTAAGCGAATATCTTTCCACCCCCCTTTTTTTATTTACTCCCCCCACACTCTCCTCCCTCTTCCCCCTAAACTTTATCCTCCCCCCTCGACCCCCCCCCCCTCCTTCCATCACCCATCCCACAAATCCCTCTCCTCTCTCCCTTCCCTCCTCATCCCTCTCCACTACCCATCCTCCTTCCTTCCTACCCACCTTCCCTCCCGTCCATCCCCCGCCCCCCCCTCCCATCCCATCCCCCAACTCCCCGAGGGGCTAAACCACGCCCATCATATGTTGCCTCGTGATTGCCCTGTCATTGCATCGCGACAATCACCCTCCTTTAGCCTGTGGCCTTGCTTGCGAACTCCCCGGTGTTGGAGGGGCGAGGGGCGGCGCGGCCAAATGGTGCAGTCGGTCCCGCTTCCTGCCCTCCTGCCCTACTTACCTACCTAACTTACCTTGCGTGTTTTTCGTTGCTTACCCGTGGGCTTGGTTACTTTACCTGCGTGCCTAGAAACTTACTCTAGTTTAACTAACCTGCGTGCTTAGTTACTTACATACCTACATATTCTAACTGGAATACCTGGGTACCTGTTTTCCAACTAACTAACTGGTACTTGTTCCTACTAAACTACCTGCGTACTTGTTCCTACTAAACTACCTGCGTACTTGTTCCTAATGGACTACCAATTTACTTTAATTGCCTGCCTTGTTACTACATCCTTACCTACTTTCTCGCATACCCATCTATTCACTGTAACTTTAAAGACCTACCTTCATACCTACCACCCTTCCTATCGAACCCCCCAACCCCGGCATCCTTAAATTACCTACTTTTTCCCCCCTTTACCCAAACTGCTACCTCTCCCCCTCCCTCCTACTTTTTTTCCCCCCCCCTTCCCCTTCCCCCCCCTCTTTTGCCCGGGAAAAAAATGCTGCACCGGGAAAAATTTTCTTGGCTAAAAGTAAGCCGTCGAAGGGTTTTTTTTTTCCCTTAAAATTTTTTCCCGGATTTTTTTTTTTTTTTCTTTCCCTTTTTCCCCCTCCTTTTTTTTTTTTTTTTTTTTTCTTTTTTTTTTCACCTTTCTTCCCCCTTTTCTTTTTTTTTTCTTCTTCAAACCTTCTCCTACTTCCTCTCCTTCTTTCTTTTTTTCCCCCTTTTTTTTTCCTCCTCCTTTCCCCCTCTTCCCCCTAGGCCCTTTTCCCCCCCTCCTCCTTTCTTTTTTCTTCTTTTTCTTCTTTTTTTTCTTTTTCCTTTTTTTCTTTTCTCCTCCTTCTCCTCCCCTTTTTTCCTCCTTTTCCTTCCTCTTCCCCCCTCCTTCTTCCCTTTTTTTTTGGATGAGCGATGTTCTTAGTTCTAATTTCCACAGTTTCGAAATTTAGGTTATAGAGTTTTTATTGCCTTGAATAATTGATTGGTTGCTCAGGCAATGTGCTTGATGTTCTCTGTTGGGTAAAAGTAGTAAAATATATCGACAAAACAAGGCAGGTGCAGATACCACGCACGCAATACATATGCACCCACATTATACTCAAAAAATTGATGATTCTCATTCTCTCTCTCTCTTCTCTCTCTCTCCTCTCCTCTCTCTCTCTCTCCCACACAACACACACAACACACACAAAACCACCACACACACACCTCACCACACCCACACACCACACCACGCACACACCACAACACACACACCAAACCACACACACACAGATATGTATATAAAAAATTCATAAGTGTATGTATCAACCTTTGTAAATTTCGGTCTCTTTTTTTTTCTTTAATGCTTTCTAAAAAAATCACCCCTCATTTTCTCTCCTTTGCACTCATTTCCTGGGAAGCCTGATACCTTTACCTGCAATTTCCCGGATGGCCCTTCCTAAAAAACGCCAAACCTTTCTTCGAGCAAGTAAAAAAATCCAGAAAAAAATTATTATCACCCACGTCCATCGTCCATCCATCATCACCCACCACAAATCATCCACAACAATTATCACCCCACCATCAGTAATCATACTCATTACAGATCATCCACCATCACCCACCATCATTTGTAATCATAATCCTTATTACTACGAGTGCGTGAGTCTACGCGAGTGTGTGCGTGTCGGAATTCCAAAAAACCTCCCTTCCTCCTTTTCCTCAAAAACGTAATAAGAGCGAAAACACAAGCCGCCGAAGTCAGCAAGGCGTCCTCTCCACCATTAAAGAGAGCAAACTCGACAACACAAACAGTTGTAAATGGCGCAGAGGGATTTGTGTGCGCAAAAAAAAAAAAGAAAGAGGGGGGACCCCAACAAAAAACAACTTTTTATTAAACCGCCGTTACCATAAAAAAATAAAAAAAGCTAATTAAAGCCATCAAATTTCATATCTGGGCTTGACAGCTCTTTACGAGTAAGCCCAAGTTAAGAAAACAGGAAAAATCGGGGTCAGCTGGACAATAAAAATCTTGCAATAAAAAAACATTCAAACATTGCAGGCCTGAGCGAAACAGAAGAATCCAATTGCACTAGTGAGTGTTTAAAACTCCGCAACAGGGCAGGGATCAAACCACAAACAACCGGGCAGGGCGAAGGGGGGTATTGCAAATATATATATATTATTATATATTATATATATATATATATATAAATATATTAATATATATAATTTATATATTATATATATAATATTTTGTGTGTTTGTGTGTGTGGTTGTGTTGGTGTGTGTTGTGGTGTTGTGTGGTGTGTGTGTGTGGTGTGGTGTGTGTTGTGTGTGTGTTTGTGTGTGTGTGTGTGTGTTTGCGGCGCGCCCGGCGCGCGGGTGCGAGTTGCGAGTGGCGTATGCGTGTGTTGCGTGTATGTGTATGTGTTATGTGTGTGTGGTGTGTGGTGTGTCGTGTGTGTGTGGTGGTTGTGTGTGTGTGTTGTGTGTGGTGTGTGTGGTTGGTCTTGTGTGTGTGTGTGTGTGTTTGGTTTGTTTTTTTGGGGGCGGGGTTTGCGGAGTGCTTTATGCGTGTTTTCAAATTTTTTGTATAATCTTTAAAACTTTTTTCTCTTTTTGAATGTTGTTTCTGTTTTTTATTTGAAATGCGCTTACTTGGTCTTAAAAAAAATTTATTTACTTGTTATATTTATTTTTCTACTTTTCTGTGTTTTGTTTTTGTGTTTTTGCTTTTCTTGAAAAATAGCTTAACTTCTCTGTATTGTTTCTTGTTTTCTTGTGTATATTTTTTTTTCCTCTCTTTTTTTCTATTTTCCTTTTGCCTTATTTTTTTATCTTATTCTTTTTTTTTTTTTCCTCTCTTTTTTCATGTTTTTCCTCTTCCTCCATTTATTTCTCCTCTTGTTTCTTTCTTTCATCATGTCTTTTTTCCCTCTATCTTACCTCTTCTTCCAAAAATACACTTTTCACAGCACATGATATAAAAAAAAAAACTCGTTTCGGCATAATATCAACAAAATATCAGACCCCTTCAATAGAGCAGCACAACAGCTTCATGCCTTAAATAAGTTAAATAAATCCAAAAATAAACAAAATTTTTGTGTTAACATTATCCTTTCATGACCTACCTTACCCAGGACGGCCCAGCATCTGGAGGTCAAAGTTTCACGTACCTGAGGAAGGAAGAAGAAGCGGAGGTCAGGTCATGGTGGCATAAAACCAAAATTAAATTAATAATCGGCAATAATTGTGCATGCAAATACAGTAGGAGATAGATAAATAGGACGGATTATACACTCGAGAGATACAGACAGACACAGATGTTTGTCTGTATGTATATTGACCAAGGGACAAGGAAAAACAACAACGTCGAAAGATGGTTTCTAATGTTCAGTGTATCCAATACTGGATTAGGAACAACGAGCGTAACTTAGTAATCAAAAACAAGGTGGATTTTGCCTGAGTCGGTTTTTCGCCATGAGGAATGATACTCAGCTTATTCCACCTCCACTTCCACCCCTCCTCTTCCTCCTCAACCTTTACCTCCACGTCAAACCTCGTCCTTGTAATACACTTTATTTTCCTTTTTTTCATCTCCCCTCACCTTTCTATTTTTTCTTCGGGCTCATCATAACCATCATCATCATCTTTTTCTCTTTCTCATCAAATATCAAAAATAAAAAAAAATCAAATAAAAAAAAAGGAAATGTAAAAAAAAATACAAACATCAAGAAAATACATTTTTTTTTTTTCACTCCAACCGAAAGCAAATTCAATTCCTCGATTCATATCTTGTAAAAAATCACTTGATTGCAATGTTTAGGATGAGTCCTTTCGATAGCAGCCACATATCGACATATCTTTTTTAATCACTGCTGAGAAATACTGAAGAGCAAGAGGTCGCTGCGTGTCTATCAGAAGATGATAAAGTAAATTGTAAATAAAGAGGTAATTGTGCGGTGAATAGCAAACTGGTGCAGGATCGTGGAAAACACGCGCTCGGATAAGGTAATGATAAACGAGGATAAAATCGATATATATCATATATATATATATATATATATATATATATATATATATATATATATATATATATATATATTGCAAACATGCACGCACACACAAAACAACCACAACCACACACACATATACACAAACACGCCAACACACAAACCACACCCCCCCCCCCCCCCACACACACAATAAAAATAAATAAATAAATAAATAAATAAATATATGTATATATATATATATATTTATAACATATTTTATATAATATATATATATATATATAATATTTTATATATATAATATATATATAATATGTATACATATATTATATATATATATATATATATATATATATTATATATAATATGGGGGCCGCGGTGGCCGAATGGTTAGAGCGTCGGGACTTGTTCCCTTGGGCAAGGAACTTCACCTCGATTGCTTGCCTAGCCGCTTGGTGGATAAGCCAGTCCAAGTCCAATGCCGGGTAAAAATAAAGATGGTGACTCGAAAAAAAAACACCGGGTGGAAGGCAATGGCAAACCTCCGCTCTAAAATTGCCAAGAAAAAAATCATGGAAGCCCATGATCGTCAAGGCCGCGGTGGTCGAATGGTTAGAGCGTCGGACTCAAGACTGTCACGACGGCAATCTGAGTTCGAGGGTTCGAGTCACCGACCGCCGCGTTGTTTCCCTTGGGCAAGGAACTTCACCTCGATTGCCTACCTAGCCACTGGGTGGCCAAGCCAGCTCAAGTCAGTGCCGGGTAAATAGAGATGGTGACGATAAAAAACACCGGGCGGAAGGCAATGGCAAAACCACCGCTCTAAATTGCTAAAAAAAAAAAAAATCATGGAAGCCCATGATCGTCAAGGCAGCGGTGGCCGAATGGTTAGAGCGTCGAAACTCCAAACACTGTCCACGACGGCAAATCTGAGTTCGAGGGTTCGAGTCACCCGGCCGGCGCGTTGTTTCCCTTGGGCAAGGAAACTTCACCTCGATTGCCTACCTAGCCACTGGGTGGCCAAGCCAGCCCAAGTCAGTGCTGGTTCCCAAGCCCGGATAAAAAAGAGAGAAAATGATTACCTAAAAAGGAACCACCGGCACTCTCCGTGGAAAGGAACTGGGGACCCTACCACGTACTCACTCCAAGAGCATCAAAACATGAAAACTACAATTAAGTATCATGCTGTGGACCACGGCGGCTCAGACATGAACCTACCGTTAAAAGATATATAATATATATATAAAAAAAATATATATATATATTTATATCTCATCTACATATATATATATATATTATATAATATATATATATAATATATATATATATATAAAATATATTGTGTGTGTGTGTGTGTGTGTGTGTGTGTGTGTGTGTGTGTGTGTTGGGTGTGTATGTATGTATACATTATTATATATTATTATATATATATATATATATATATATATATATATATGCATGTATACATATGTAATATATAATTATATATGTATATATGTATATTTATTATGTATATATACGTGTATATATAATATATATTTTATATATATATATATATATGTATGTATGTATGTATTTATGCATGTATGTATTTATGTGTGTGTTGCCAATGGCAACACACACACACACACTTGCGATCTTGTTCTGGCAAACTCCTGCGACGCCATTTGGAGTTGCAGCGGGGGGCGTCCGCATCAACTGCGTGGGAGAGAGGGAGCCATGCTATATAGGCAAAACAGGCTTACTCCTCACATTCGCCCAGGGCCACAGGACTCTACCTATACGGGAGTGGGTTGTTTTAGAAAAATAATGCCATAGTTTCGACATCGACTGATGGTGGGACTTATATATATATTAATATATAATATATATATTATATATATATATATATATTAATTATATTATATATATATATATATATAATATATTATTATATTATATAATATATATATTATAATATATATGTATATGTATATACGTCGCCACGCCGCACTCAAAAAAAAACAACAACAAGTGTTTTCGCATTTGAAGTTTTTCAAAGATAAAATATATTTTTACAAATATATAAACATTTATAATATATACAATATATATTTAATATGTATATAATATAAATATATATTATATATAATTATCTATATATAATTATATATGTACATTTTTATATACCATATATATAAATATTATATATATGTATAAATATTTAAAAAAAACATTATTACATATATGTTTTATTACTAACCCACACAACAACACACCACAACACACCACACACAACCACACACACAAACATATATATATATATATATATTAATATATATATATTATATATTATATATTATATATTACATATGCATACAACATACATGCATACATACATAACGTTAATTACGTACATACATACACATACACGCCACGCACCCGCGCTCACGCGCCCAACACACACACACCACACACCCACACACCCACACACCACACACACAAACACACCCACACACACAGACAACCATATATAATTTTTTTTTTTTTTTTTTTCTTTTTTTTAATTATATACATGTGGTGTTGTGGCGTATGTGTGTGCGTGTGCGTGTGTAATAAAATTAATAAAATAAATAAATAAAAAAAAAATAAAAAAAAAGTAAAATTTAAAAAAATATTATAATTTTTAAAATTTTAAAAAAAAAAATTAATTTTTAAATATTTTCAAATTTTTAAAAAAAATTTTTTAAAATTATAAATTTTTAATTAATATTATATATAAAATATTAAAATTTATAATATATAAATATATGTGGGTTTTTGTTTTGTGGGGTTTTTGGGTTGTGGGGGTGTGTTGTGTTTTGTTTTTGTTTGGGGGGTGTGTTGGGTTTGGGGGTTTGGTTTTAAATTTAAAAAATATGTAAATTTTTTTGTAATTTTTAACAAAAATAAATAAATTTTAAAATTTTATGTAAAAAAAAAAAATTTGTAAACATATAATATATTTTTTAATATTTATTATTTTTATATATAATAATTTTATTATAATATTTAAATAAAAATTTAATTTTTAATATTATAAAAATTAAAAAATAAATTTTTTAAAAATAATATTATAAATTTTAAAAAATAAAAATTTTTAAAATTTTAAAAATTGTATTTTTTTTGTAAAAAAATTAGTCTTTTTAAAAAATTTAAAGGCGGAAAAAAAAAAAAAAAAGGGGTGGGGTTTTTTTTTTTTTTATGGGCCCGTTGGGGGACGTTGCGTGCTGTTTAAAAAAGTGGCACATTTGCGTGGTTGTGTGGGGCGTCTCCGTGCGGAGGGGGCTGTGGGCCGGGGAAAAAAAAAATGGCCCCCATCAAAGGCAGTTCTCTAATAGCAAAAAAACCCCCGTGGGGGGCCCGGGGGGGGGTTTTACGTGTGGTTGGGGGGACGGTGGGGGGGTTAAAAAACAGGGAAACGGGGAAAAATTTTTTTTTTCTTTTTACTTTTCACCGAAAAGTTTCGATTTCCCAGTATAAAAAAAAAAATTAAAAAATAATAAAAAACAATTAAAAAATTTTAATAAAAAAAAAAAAAGAAAAAGGAAAAAAAAAAAAAAAGGGGAAAAAAAAAAAAAAAAAAAAAAAAACGTTTTTTGGGGGAAATTTTCGGGGTCGCCCCCCGGGGGGGGGCGGCTCAATAAGGGTTTTTTTTTCAAAAATTAAAAAAAAAAAAAAAACCTTTTTTTTTTTATCATTTTTCCAATCTTTTTTTTTATAAACAAGTTTTTTGGGGGGCCCCTTTCCCCTTTCCCCAAAATTTTTTTTTTCATTTTCCTCCGTTCGTTTATTTTTTTTTTTTTCGTCCGAAAAATTTTTTTTTTTTTTCCATTTTTCCCCCCCCCTTAACCTTTTGCGAGGGGGAAGGGGGGGGGGCCGAATAATTTTAGGGGGTGAAAAAGGCGAAAAAAAACTTTTATCCCCCCGGGCTAAAACGGGGCCCCGGGAAAAATAAACATTTTTTGGGGTGGCCCCTTTTCCTCAGCCTGCGTGGGGGGGGGGGGGCACTTAAAATTTCGCGGGGATTTTTTTTTAAAGTGGGGATCTTTTTTTTAAAAAAGTTTTTTGGGGGGGGGCGGCTTTTTGGTTATGGGCTGCGGAAAAAATGTGGATTGGGGGGGGGAAGCTGTGGGGTTAGATTTTTTTTTTTTTTTTTTCCCGTTGCCCAACTTTATTTTAAGGGTTTTTTGGGGGGGGGAAACCCTGCCACCATGTGTTTTTTTGTTTTGGGGGGAAATAAGTTTTAGGTTTGCAGCATGTACATCCCCCAAAAAAAAAAAAAAATATAAACAAAAAACCCCCACAAAATTTGGGGGGGGCCCCCCGAAAATAATTCTAAACTACTATTTTATTCATCTATCTAAAACTATTATAAAAAAAATATATTTTTAAATTTTTTAATTTTAATTATATAAAAAATTTAAAAAATTTTACTTTTCATTTAAATATTAAAAAAAAAATTTTAAAATTATAAAAATTATAATTTAATAAATAAATATATTTAATTTTTTTGGGTGGTTTTGGTATTTGGTGGGGGGGGGGTTGTTTGTTTTGGTGGTGTGGTGTGTGTGTTGTTGTTTGTGGGGGGGTTGGTTTGTGTTGGTTGGGGGGGGGGGTGGGGGGGGGTTGTTTATTTTATTATATTATATATTAAATATATTATATATATAAAAATATTTTTTATAAAACTTAAAATTTAAAAACCCCCACAAAAAAAAAACAAACAAACCCCCCCCCCAAAAAACCCCCCCCAACATAAAAAATTTAAAAACTAAAAACTAAACTAATCTTAAATTTTCTAATTTATATATATTATTAATATATAATTATATATATAATATTATTTCCCCCCCCCCCCAAAACCCCCACCCAAACCCCCCCAAACCCCCCCCAACACCCCAAAAACACCCCCAAAAACCCCCCCAACCCCCCCCCAAAAACCCCCAAAAAAATATTAAATTTTTTTAAAATATATATATAAAAATTAATATATAAATTTAATATATAAATAAAATTTTTGTGGGTTTTGGTGGGTGTTGTGGTGGTTGGGTTTTGTGTGTGTTGGGGGGGATTGGTTGGTTTGGTTGGGGGGTGTTGGGGGTTTGGGTAAAAAAATTAAAAATTTAAAATTTTTTTATATATATTTTAAATTATTATTTTGGTGGGTGTGTTGTGGGTTTTGTGTTTGTGTGTTGTTTTTTGGGATTTACTTTTTTTCCCCCAAACCCCCCAAAAAACCCCCACAAAAAACCCCCCCCCCACAACCCCACCCAAACCCAAAACACAAACCACACAAATTTTAATATTAATTTTTAATTTTTAAATAATTAATTATTATATATTAATTATATAATTTTATAACCCCCCAATTTTATATTTTAATGTGTGGGGGTGTATATGTAATATATATTAATAAAATTTAATATAAAATAAAATATTATAATAATATTTAAAAATATAATTATTATAATATTTATTTTTTAAAATAATTTATTTATATTAATATATTTTAAATTACATTTTTCATGTTGGGGGGGTTTTTATTTTTATTAATTAAAATATATAATATAAAAATTAAAATTTTAAAAATTAATTAAAAAATAAATAAATTTTAAATTTTTTTTTTAACACAAAAAAACCACAACCCCCCACAAACCCCCACACCCCCCAACCCCCCCAACAACCCCCCAAAAAAAACCCCAAAAAAACCCCCAAAAATTTATAAAATAATAATTTTATAATTTATTTTTATAATATATATAATATTTAAATATATATAATATATTTTAATTGTATAAATTTTTTTTATTATTATTTTTAAAATATTTATTATTATATATATAAAATATATTTAAAAAATATATGTGTGGTTTGGGTTTGGTGGTTTGGGGGTTGTTGTGTGTGTTTTGTGGGGGTGTGTGGGTAAAATTATAAAATATATATTATAATATATTATATATATTATATTTTTTTAAACATTTTATTGTATTGTGTGGTGGTGGGGTGTTTGGGGTGTGTGGGGGTGTTTGTTGTGTGTTTTTTGTGGGGGGTGTGTGTGGTGTGGGGTGTGTTGTTTTTGGGGGGGTAATAATAAATATTAAAAAATTTATATATTAATATTAATAATTAAAAAATAAAATTAAAAATTTATAAAATACATACATTTTCATAAAAATTTTTCCCCAAAATACAAAAAACATAAAATACATACCCCACCCCCCCCAAAAAACCCCCCCCCCCACCCCCCAAAACCACCAACCCCACACACACCCCCAAACCCACACCACAAACACCCAAACCCAAAAAACCCAACCCACACCCCACAAACCAACCCAAAACAACCAAAAAAAAAAAAAAAAAAAAAATTTTTTAAAAACCCCCCCCCAAAAAATATATATTAAAAAATTTTAAAAAAAAATTTAAAATTTAATATTATTTATTTTTTAAAAATTTAAATTTTAAAATTTTTAAAATATTTATTTTTTAAATTTAAAAAAAAATTTAATTACATAAATTTTATTTTTTTTTAAAAATTTTTAAAAAAATTTAATTTTAAATATTTTAAATTATTTATATTTAAATAAATAATTTAAAAATTTTAAAAATTTTAAAATATTTTAAAAAAAAAAAAAAAAAAAAAAAAAAAAAAAAAAAAAAAAAAAAAAAAAAAAAAAAAAAAAAAAAAAATTTAATTTTATTTAAAAAAACAAAAAAAAAAAACCCAAAAACCCCCCCCCCCCCAACACAAACCCCCCCCCCAACACCAACACAACCCCACCCCCCCCCAAACCCAAAACCCCAAACCCCAAAAACCCCCAACCACCCCCAAACCACACAACACCCACCCCAAAATAATAAAATATATATTTAATAAATTTAATATTATATATTTATTGTATTATTAAAAAATTTTTTTAATATAATATATTTTTAAATATTTAATATATTTAAAAATTTTATTAAATATTTTAAAAATATTTTTAATTATATATATTTTATGTTGTGTGTGTTGGGGTTTTTGGGGTGTTTTTGGGTTGTGTTTGTGTTTTGGTTTTTGGCCGTGTGGGCCCTGTTTTTGGTTTTGGGTGGGGGGGTTTTGGTTTTTTTGGGGGGGTTTGGGGGGTTGGGTTTTGGGGTTGGTGGTAAAAAAAAAAAAATTTTATATATGTATATATAATTTTATAAATATTTATATAAAATATATAAAAAATGTATTGTTATAAATAATATATGTAAAAATATATATGTTATATATAATGTATATTTTTATATGTAAAAATATAAAAATTATTTTAAAATATATAATATAATATATATATAAAATTTTTTAAAAATATATAAATATATATATATAACATACACAACACATATAACATATATACATGTATGTTGTGTGGTGGTATTAAATTAAGATATAAATATGAGTTTGTGTTTTAAAATATATTTTTATATATATATATATATTTTTTATATATTTTACATAAAAATTAAAAGTTTTGTGTATGTGGTTGTGTGTGTGTGTGGGGGGTGTGGGTGTGTGGTTGTGTGTGGGGTTGTTGGGGGGTGGGGGTGGGGGGGTGTGTTTTGGGTGCGCGGGGGGTTTTGTGTGTTTTGTGTGTGGGGGTGTGTTATGTATGTATGTATGTATTTGTGGTATGATGTAATGTTAAATGTTTTTATGTTTTTAAATATATTTAAAAATTTATAATAATATTATATATTTAAATAACTTTAACACAACAACAAAAAAAACACACAACCCCCACACACACAAACACCCCCAACACAACACCACCACACCCCCCCACACACACACCCACACAAACAATATACATATAAAAGTAAATTTTTATATAAAATATTTATAAAATATATTATATTATTTTTACCACACACACACACACACACACACACAAAGCACCCCCACACCCCACAAAACAAAAAATTAAATAATTATTATATAAAATATATATATATAATATATATATAAAAATTATATATTTATACAATATACATATTTTAATATTTTAAATATATAAAAATATTAATATTATTAAAAATTTTATATATATATATATTATCTTTGTTTTGTGGGGTTTTGTTTGGGGGTTTTGTGTGTGTGGTTTTGGGGGTTGTGTGGTTGTAAATAAGTTAAAAAATATATTATATATATAAATATATATATATTATATATATATTATTATATAATATTAAACATATACACAACACCCATGTATGTATATTTTATATATTAAAAATATATATATATATTATATATATATATAATAATATATATAAAATATATATAATATATAATATATATATATATATATATATAATATATACAAAATACAACACACACATGTTTTTGTATGTGTATATATATATATAATATATATTAAAATAATATAATATATATAAAATATATTATATATATATAATATGTGTGTGTGTTGGGTGTGTGGTGTGTTTTGTGGGGTGGTGTGGTGGTGTGGGTGTGTGGGGTGAATTAAGTTTTAAATTTTTTTAACAAAACACACACACACCACACACACACACCACAAAACAAATATATATATATATATATATATATAAAAATATATCATTATTTATTTACACACACACACACACACACACACACACAAAAAACAACCACACACCCCCCAAACACACACCAACACACACACACCCCCCAACATATATATAATATATATATATATATATAATATTAAAATAATATTATATAATAATATATGTGTGTGTGTGTGTGTGTGTGTGTGTGTGTGTGTGGTGTGGTGTGTGTGTGTTGTGTTTTGTGTGTGTGAATATATATATTATATAATTTTATATATATATAAAAATATATATATAGATAGATTTGATAGATTTTATAGATATTATATATATGTGTGGTGGGGTGTGTGTTTGTTTGTGTGTGTGAATAAGTATATATATTATATATATATATATATAATATATATTTTAAAATATATATATACATAACACACAACACACACCCACAAAAACACCACACCACCCACACACACACACACAACACACACACACCCCCACAACCCCCCCCCACCAACACACCACACACCTACACAAATACACAAAAACACACATATGTATATATATATATTATATATATTTTATAATATTTTATTATATAATATATATAAATTTTTGTATGTATATATTAAATTTATTTTATATATTAAAATTATATTAGATATAATTTTATAATAGATAGGATAGATAGATAGATAGATAGATAGAATATATCGCGGGCGGCCCCACATGTGGTGGTATGTGCTTATATGTATGTTGGGATTACATGCTGCTACCTACACTTATTTGCCCAACTGGAAAAAAAACACATGTGTGCATGTCCCCCACAAAACCTTAATCAGTGCAAAAAAAGTGACAGGAAAAAAATCTAACCCCACAAACTCCCCCGCCCCAATCCACACTTCCTGGGAAGCCCCTAACCGAAAGGCGTCGCAAACGTTAAAAAAGATCCACATTAGAATAATTTCCCCGCAATAAGTGCCGGCCCCCACGCAGGCTGAGGAAGGCCCATCATCAGCTGTAGCTCAGGCCCCGATGAGCCCGGGATCAGCTTGTTCGACCTTCACTTCTCATTACGGCCGTCTTCCTCGCAAAGTTAAGGCGGGAAATGGAACACATATATCGGGGG
>NW_023662885.1:0-15587 GCF_015228065.2 Penaeus monodon
TAGAAAAATTTTAAAATATAATTGTGTGTGTGGTGTGTGTGGTGTGTGTGTGTTGTGTGTTGTGTGTGTGTGTTGTGTGGGTGTGTTGTGTGTGTGTGGTACATGTTGTGTGTGTGTGTGTGTGGTGTGTGTGTGGTGTGGTGGTGTGTGTGGTGTGTGTGTGGTGTGTGAGTGTGAGTGTGATGTGAGTGTGAGTGTGAGTGTGAGTGTGCGAGTGTGATGTGAGTGTGAGTGTGATTGTGATGTGATTGTGATTGTGAGTGTGAGTGTGAGTGATTGTGTGCATTTGTGCATGTACATGTGCACATGTGCATGTATATGGTTGCATATGTGTATGTGTCATGTGTATGTCTAGTTTGTACATGTGTATGTGTATGTATGTATATAATATATGTCATATGTACAATGTGTGTACATTTAATACTATATATATTTGTTTATTTATACATTGTGTGTGTGTTTGTGTGTGTGTGTGTGTGTGTGTGTGTGTGTGTGTGTGTGTGTGTGTGTGTGTGTGTGTGTGTGTGTGTGTGTGTTGTGCGCATGTGTGTGCGTGTGCGTGTATGTGTGTGTATATATATATGTATATTATGTATTATATGTCTATATATGTATATATATGTATATATATATATATTATATATATAATATATATATTATCATTAGTATATTATTATATATATATATATATATTATATACTATATATATATATATATTGAATATATATATATCTATATCTATATATCTATCTATATTATATACTAAATTAATATTATATATATATATATCTATATTTATAACTATCTTTATCTATATATCTATCTATATACTATACTTTATATCTTATATATATATATAGATAATTCTATATATATTAATTTATATCTTAATCTCTCATCTATATATATATTCTACTCTCTATATCCATACTATATATCTATTATCTATCTTTTTTTTTTTTCATCTATTCTATCATTATCTTTTATTCATTTTTCTTTTCTCTATAATCTCTTCTCTTCTTATATTATTATATTTTCTCTCTCTACTATCTTCTCTCTTATTCTCTATCTTTTATTGACTCTTTAGTTTTTTTTTTCCCCTCTTTTATCTTTTTTTTTTCCTTTTCTTTCCTCTTCCCCCTTTCTTCCTTTCTTTCCTTTCCCTCCCCCCCATTTTTTTTTTTTCTGTCTTTTTCTTTTTTCTTTTTTTTTTATTTTTTATACTTTTCTTAAAAATCTATGTTTCTGTTTCCCCTCCCCTGGCCTTTTTTTTTTTCCCTTTTGGTCCTGCTCAAAAAATGCCATCTTTTCTTCGTCTCTGCGCGGCTCCTGTTCCCTTGTTCTTTACCTTCTTCCCTTTTCCGGTCCTGCTCCTTTCGGGACTCCCCAAATTTCAGGTCCCAATTCTTGGGCCCTGTTTTCCCTTGAAAGCTTTTCCCCTGTCCTTTTTGGAGATGGCCCACGAGGAAAAGGCCAACAGTGTGGAGTTCAGGACTTCCCGAAGAGCCTTCTCCCCTGCCAGGGTGAGCATTGGGGGGTCCAGATAGGGGGTGTGTAGCCTCGAAAGCTGCCTGATCGCGGGTCCGACAAGACATGGTCATCGGGGATGTCCAGGTTTGGATGGGGATGTCAGTTCACGGGGGTTTATGGCACTTCCCCACCAGACAAGAGGTCTTCTGGGTGACAGAGGTGCCTTTAAGGGGTTTTGTGAAAGGAGGGGAATACATGAGGCAGGGCCAAAAGGGAAAAGTAACACATTCGGTTTGATGGGTTTTTTGTAGAGCTTTAGGGTGAAATGCTTGAGGTTGGGGCACTGGGTATGCCTGCTGCAGGTTGTGCGAGTGAAAGGGAAAACTTGATGGGGCTTGATAAGATGCTAATGCAACCGTCAGGCCGCCCCTTTCTGTTCCCGATACCCAAAAGTGCTGGCTGCTGCGCTCATGACCTTCAAATTCTTAATTGAGCCCCAGGATGTTTGCAAAACAAGTTCCGGTCTTTCCTCCAACACCCTTACTCTCAAAGTGACATCTTCTAAATTTTGGGGGATGTCCTCACAATGAGTATAAAGCATTTCATCCTGTTCCATATAACGCTCAAAGTTTTTTAAGGCATATCGACTTTTAACATTCCTACCTGTCGGATTTGTACCATGTAATGTTGTAAAAACATCTCCTTGTTCACATAAGGTGTTACAAAAGTTCCTCAAAAGTTTGGACAAAAAGCAAAAGCACAAACCTAGCAGTGCATGCTAGGGTGTATGCCAGGGTGACTTTCTTCAAAATTTTTTGCAACTGAGGGGGAACTTGCGTCCCCATTTTGGATCTGCAAGTATGTATCATGTGTGGGGTGTGCCTGCTATGTGGAAAACCCCTTCATCACCAATTTGAGCACATTTCGACCCCCAACTCCCCAAGATGGGGACAGTATTGTGACACAAGTTCTAACATGTATTTTGTTGCACTTTGGGAAGCACTTGAGCACAGTGGACCAGAGGTGTTTGGATGAAGCATAAAGTGGCTCCACTTCTTGACCTTTTCTGGTATTTTTTGGGGCTGTCTCCAGTCAGGGTCCAGCTGCATATTTCGACCTGTCATTTTGGTGTCCTACGTTTCCCCCTCCATCCGGGGCCACCACGGGAAACCCAATGTTCGGCTGCATGATCCAAACATACTCTGCGGGAGTCGGTGCAGATGTGATGTACTTGTTGTTAAAGGCTCAGGAAAGACCAAACTCAAATCTGAGGTTTGTTAACCTAATTCTAGAATAAATAACTACTAAAGATTAAAAGCTAAAAAAATTTTTTTTTTTTTTTTTGTTATTTTTTTATTTTAATGAAAACTTTACTTTTCCCTAACTATTACCTAATCACATCATTAATATATATATAATATATATTTTTATATATTATTTTAATAATTATAATATATATAATTAAATATATTTTATATTCATATTTCTTTTTTCCTACCCTACCCCGGGGATTTTTCTTTCGGGCGTGTGTGTGTGTGTGTGTGTGTGTGTGTGTGGGTGTGTGTGTGGTTGTGGGTGTGTGTGTGTGGTGGTGGGGTTGTGTGTGTGGGTATGTGTGTGTGTGAGTGTGTGAGTGTGTGATGTGTGAGGGGTGTGTGTGTGTGGTGTGTGTGTTGTTTTGGTGGTGTGTGTGTGTTGTGTGTGTGTGTTTGTTTTGTGTGTGTGTGGGGTGGTTGTGTGTTGTGTGGTGTTTGTGTGTTGTAGTGTACGTGAAAGTATGCACTAGTATCACGTGCGTATGCACACGTGTGCAGGGGCGTTGCATGTCCGTGTGCATGCAAGTGGGGGTGTGCAGGTGTGAGTGTGCGTGTGCCTTGCATGCATGGGAGTGTGTGTGTTGTGCCTTTGGGGGCATATGTACATATGTGTGTGTTTTTGTGGTGTGTGGTGTGTTGTGTGTGAGTTTTGGTGTGTGTGGGTGTGTGTGAATGTGTGGGGGGTGTGGTGTTTTTTGTGTGGTGTTGTGTGTGTGTGGGTGGTGTGGTGTTGTGGGGTGTGTGTTTGTTGTGTTTTTTGCATTTTTTTGTTTTTTTTTTTTTTTATTAATCATTTAACCAACCATCCAATAAAATTTTTTTTCACACTACACTTTTGCCCTACCAAGATGAATAAATACCACCCCAAATAAAAATGAAAAACAGTGAAATGTTTCTAATTGTGTTTTTTTTTCCTATTCATCACACATACGTTCAAATAGCCAATTAACCAATAAATCAACCAATCTATCACAAAATTTTACCTTCATAATCCCTCCCCCCTCCCCCCCCTCCTGACGCAGACCCAAAAGGGGCATTCTAAGCCCCCTTCCCTTATTTAACCTTAACAAAAATGCTCACCTTAACTGGCCCCTGAAAAAGGTTATGGCCACAGCCGCCTGAATCTGCGGGGGAAGGGCATTTGGACGATCGTGACGGGTTCAAAGCGCTTAAAGCGTAACCCCCGGGGTTACAGCACAGTTTTCCTGGGGGCATGCGCCACTGTTCTTGGGTCAAGCTGAAAGCTCGTCACTGGTTTGTCTGAGGCAGGCGGTGGTTCCTTGCAGTTTTTTGTATCTGGGGAAGGAATGAAAATAATTAAAGAGATGGAAAAAAGGCATTTTTGAGAATGGAGAGAATTGAGGGGGTTATAGTTGAGGAGAACGTTGGAGTATAAGTGCGGAAAAAAAAAGAGAAAATTATTTATCAATGCTGTCACATCCTCTTTAGTGTTAGTATTTCCCTTATCACTATCATATTACAATCATCTCTTTTATCAAAAAGGGTTTTTTTAAACTTCTAACCTTTAATCCGTGCTCCCAAGAGATATTGGAAACTTGAGTGCCTCAAAGATAAATCCCCAAATTAAAATGGTTTTTTTTTTTTTAAAACATTATTCTTTTTTTTCCCTTTTAAATTCCCTCTTTTTTTATGTGTTTTTTTTTTTCTTTTTCACTCTAAATTTTTTAAAGTTAATATATAAAAAAATCAATTTTTTAATTAGCTAAAAAAGTCCTACCCTAACCCCTTTAAATACTGTTAACAGAAATGAAACTTTCAGTATGAAATTTTCATGAGATTTTTGTTACTGCTTATTCATATTGAGATTTAACATGAAAGGCTAAACTAAGTATTTCTTAGTAAGGTTTTTTTCAAAAACATATGGTTTATTTATAAATTTGGGTGCTTTGTAATCAATTTTTCAGAAATTCTTGTTTTAATCACATTTCAGTATTTTTTTCCTTGAGTTTTTATGTTTCCTTCAAATTTCTGTTAAAACTTTTTTTTCCCTCTAAACAAATTTTTTTCTCCAATGACCCATACTGACCAACAATATAAATTCATCATCACAAAAAAAAAATTGCTTTAATGAGCAAGAGTAAAAAAATTTTTCGTGTCTGATCCTAAAAAGTTTTTCTGGTGCCCCTCTCTCAGGGAAGCAAAAAGGCAGTCTGAGCTCAGCCATTCTATCAACTGTATGATGTTTTTTTTTTTGTTTTTTTTTTTGTTTTTGACCAGTAGATTAATTCATTATCAAACTCAATGCCAAAAAAAAAACAAAGAGCTATGGATCAACTTGCCCAATTTTGGTCACTTTAATAAATAAAATTAGACTCATAACTTAAAAATAAATAAATTTTTTTTTTTCTTTTTTTAGGTTTTTGTTATTTAATCACCTGGATCCTTTCTTTCTATATTCTTTTTTTTTTAATTATCTCTATTATTTGGGCTCTTTCAAAAACTTTTTTTGTGTCTTAACATGTGACTGCTTTGTTGACGAAGGTTAGCACCTGTGAATAGTAATTCTATTTTAGGGTTATTTTTTTATTTTTTTCCCAAGCTTCCATAAAAATCTGTTCTGTGGGAAGGGGGAAATTTTTGGGCATTGTTATTTTGTTTCTATGCTTCTTCTGCTGTGACACTATCTACATGGGTTGTTTACTATTTTCTTTTGTGAGGTGCTGGTTTAACATCTTTTTGTTTTTTTTAATTCTTTTTATGCAAACTCTAGTTTTGGGGTGTTTTCCCCCCGTTTTTTTTAAAACTTTTGTTCTTTTTGCTTTTCTGTTTTTTGTGCAGCCACATGTATGGTTTTTGGATCATTTATATTATGCCTGTTTTTTTTTTTTCCTTTTTTTTTACTTTTATTTCTAAACCTTTCTTTAAAATGATTTTTTAAATTGATTTCCCTAATAAAAACTAAATTTTTTTCCCCCCTTTCTAAATGTTTGAAATACATTTCCTTTTCATAAAGAAAACCTCTATTACTTATAGCCCCCGGCAAAACGGGTTTAACAGACTGACCCGGCATTTCCCCTCTAAAAATAATCCTGTCCAAACTCTAGGGGGGGGGGGGGGGGAAAGAAAGAAAAAAAAAAAAAAAAAAAAAATCAATGTATTTTTTTTTTCTGCATCAAAGTCAATGAAACTCTTTGTAATTTTTCAAAAATTTAAAAAAAAGTTATTTAATATAAAAAAATGTAAATTTTTTCCCTTGCCCGTAGCTCCCCTAAACCTTTTCCTTCACTAAAAGGGAAAAATCAGCAACTTTGGTTTTTCAGCTGAATGCACTAATCAGCAAAGGGGCCAACAAAATAAAATAAAAATGACGCTGAATTCAAAAGGCTATCAAAAACAAGGAAAAACTTTGTGTTCTCATTGTTTGCCCTTCACAAAATTTGACGTTTCAAAGCAGTTCAAAACAAACTGGTATAAACAGAAGCTTCATAGTACTGCCACTGTCTTTTTTCCAGGCTGGTTATATATTTTTTGTCACTTGGTGTTTTTTTCACACTATGAGCAGCCATGTTAAAGACCCCCCTCTTAAGGTGTAAATAATAAATTGCATAATCTCCGGGTCTATATGTTTTTTTCCCCCTTCTTTTCTTCTCTCTTTTTTTTTTCTCATTCTGGGTTTGCTTGAACTTGCTGACCCACTGTTGTATTGGTTCCCCAAAATAATGGAAAGTACTTTTTCGCACCTAGAAAGGGTTTAAAACAAAAAACGGGGCAAATGTTTTGACCCATTCAGATTCAGGACCTCTACTTAGGGGAAAACTGGGGGTAAGTCGTCCATCCTCACCCTCCTTTCCCGCAAAGGGCAAGGGGACAAACTGACACCACAGTTTTCCTTGTATGTAAATAATGCAGATGTAACCACCATAGCTATTTGGTAATTTTATGGCCTTTTTTTGTTGTTATCAAAAAGGGATTTTTTTTGCTTGTCAGTTGCAACTAAATTACCTATGCACAAGGAGTGACAAAAAACCCTTCAGTGTGTGAAATGAAAACCATTGGCATATAAACGTTCAAACCAGCTGCATTATGGGTACAAGGTTCTGTACAACCTCATTGCCGCTGTCCTGACAACTTCTGGGCAACAAACCCGACAGGCAAAAAGGAAGTTTTACTTTTTTCCTCTAGGAAAAATTATAAGCATATGAAGTTTGTTTCCCTAACCCCCCCTGTACGGAAAAAATAACATTAAAATGATAAAAGGGGTTTTTCCCTAAATACCTCGGCCCGTAGCATAAAAAAAAAATTCTAAAACCCCTTGCAAATTCCACTGTAATAAATCAAAATCGAAGAAAAAAAAATAATAAAAAAATTTAAAGCTCTCCTCATCAATACTGTTTTCTATGCCCCGTCTTCCTGTTACATCAATCGTTCTTATTCATCCGCATCCCCATTTCCCCCACCCCCTTCGTGCAATTTTTGCGTCTTTTTCATGGCCCCAAGATATTTTTTTTAAAAGAGACTTGTTGTTGTTTTTGGGGGCGTTTTTGTAAGCTCAATTTCGGATTCCAAAGCGCGGGTTCCTTCAGGACCCCAGCGGAGTGCTTTCAAAATGTTTGTATTTTAATATATAATATATATATATATATTAAAAATTATATAAATATATATATAATATATAAATTTAAAAAACTACATCACTATTGTATGCACTCCGCTGCGTCCTGAAGTGAATCCCGACTTTTAGAACCGCTTCGAGTCTTACAAAAACGCCACCAAAAACAACAAGTCTCGTTACAAAATATCTCTGCTGGCCTGTAAAAAACCAAAAATTGCACGAAGGGGGTGAGAATAGGGATCTGGATGAATAAGAACGATTGATGGAAAAGGATAGTACTGGCATAGAAAGTATTGATGAGGAGAGTTTTATATTATTTTGTTATTTTTTTTTTTTTTCTTCGTTTTTTTTGTGTCATTACGGGGATGCAAGGGCTTTTCAAATTTTTTTTCTTTTATGCTACAGGCCTGAGGTACTTCTAGGGAATAACTTTTATCATTTTTAATGTTTTATTTTCCGTCATGGGGGTTTAGGGAAAAAAATCTCTCACTATCTTAAAATTTTCTTCCTAAGAAAAAGAAAACTTCCTTGCCTTCGGGTCTTGTTCGTCCAACGCTTGTCAGGACCAGCAGCATGGGGCTTTGTACAGAACCTTTAGCCATCAATGCAGCTGGCTTGAACTTTTTTATCATGCCAATGGTTCATTTAAACCACTGCAAAAGGTTTTGTCACTCCTTGTGCATAGGTAATTAGTTGAAAACTGAAAAGCACAAAAATCCCCTTTGATAACAAAAACAAAGGCCAAAAATTACCTACTAATACTTTGGTGGCTTCATTGTCATTTTTTACTTACAAGTGCAACTGGGGGGTGTCGCTTGTCCTGCTTCCGGGGGTTGCGAAGGGGTGGGGAGGGACGTTTTCCCCAGATGCCAAAGAGAGGCCTGAATCTGAAGGGTAAAAAACATTTTTTCCTGATTTGTGAAAAACCTTTTCTAGGGGCATATCAAGTACTTTCTCTTTACTTTCTGGAACCCAAACAACAGTGGGTCGCAGTCACAAACCCAAAGGGAAAAGGAAGAGAACAGAAAAGAGCACACTATAACCCGGGATTTTATGCATTTTTTTTAAATTAAACACCTTAAGAGGGGTTTTTAACTGGCTGCAATCATAGTGTGAAACCCAAGTGACATAAATATATAACAGCCTGGCAAAAGACAGTGGCGTACATGCAGCTTCTGAAAACCCCAGCTGCTTTTGAACTGCTTTGAACTGTCAAATTTTTGTGAAGTGCAAACAATGGAAACACGAACTTTCCTTCTTTTGATGGGCCTGTTGAATTTCCCAGCGTCATTTTATTGTTATTGGTTTGGGCTCCTTTGCTGATTAGTGCATATCACTAAAACCCAAAGTTGGATTGTTCCTTATAAAGGATAATTTTGAGGAGCTACTGAAAAATTCATTTTTATATTAAATAATTTAAATTTTAATTTGCAAATTACATAAGATGCCCCTTCATTGCCATTGAGGCAAAAAAAATACATTGATTTTATTTTTTTTTTTTTTTTCCCTTTCTTTCTCCCCCCCCCCCCAGCTAGATTTTGACAGGATTCTTTTTAGGGGAAAAACTCCCGGGTCAGTCTGTTAACCCGTCTTCCAGACTATAAAAATAGAGGTTTTTTGGGCTTTTACTGAAACGGGAAATGTTTCTAAACATTTATGAATGAGGGGAAAAAAATATAGTATTTCCATTGGCCATGCGAAATCTTATTTTTAAAATCTATGTAGACCCCCAAAAGGTTCTAGTTTTTTTATTTATGATCAACTGCAAAAAGTGCAAAAGGTAAAAAACATGCATAATATAATGACCCTAACCATACTGTGGCTGCCAAAAACAGTAAAGCAAATAAGAACAAAAGATTTAAGAAACGGGGAAAAACCCCCAAATAGATGTTTGCATAACAAAATTTAAAAACAACCATAGAGTTAAAACCAGCCCCTACAAAAATGAAAAAGTAAACCCCCACTATGTAATAGTGTCACGTAAAGAAGAAAGCATAAACACTAATATAAAATGTCCAAATTCCTTTCCCCACAAAACGGTTTAGGGAAGCTCTAAAAAGAATCAAAAAAACCCAAAAATAAAAATTACTATTCACGGTGCTAACCTCTCTCAAAAAAGCAGTACTACATTTTAAACCACTAAAAGCTTCTTAAAGAGACCAAACTAATAAGATAATATAAAAAAAAAGAATAAGAAAGAAATGGATCCAGGGATATAAAGTATACAAAACCCTATAAGAAAAAAAAAAAAAAAATTTATTTATTTTTAAGTTACTGCATCTTCATTTTTGCTTTAAAAGTGACCAATTTTTTCAAGTTGATCCATAGCTTTGTATTTATTCTTTTGGCTTTGCAGTTTTGATAATGTTTCAATCATACTGGTCAAACACATAAAAAAACAAAAAAAAAACTCAACAATTGATAAATTGGGCTAAACCAACTCCCGTTTGCTCTCCCCTGAGAGAGGGGCACCGAAAACTTTGGGATCAGACACAAAAATTTTTAATTTACTCTTGTTTTAAAAAGCCAATTTTTTTCTTTGTGAGATGTTTAAAGTTGGCGTATTGGTCTTTTAAAAAATATTTGTATTAGAGAAAAGAATTTAAACAAAATTTGAAGGAATAAAACTCAAGAAAAATACTAAAATGTGATTAAAAAAAAAATTGCTGGGGTTTGATTACAATAGCCAATTCATAAAAAAACCAATGTTTTTAAAACAAAACCTTACTAGAAATTTTTTATTTGTACCCTTTCATTTAAATCTAAATATAAATATACATAACAAATATCTCTGAAACATACTACTGAAAGTTTCATACTTTTAAAATGTTTTTAAAAGTGTGTCGGATAGGATTTTGAGCAAATTAAAAAATCTGATTTTTATGATATTTTAAATTTTAAAGTTTGAGTGAAAAAAAAAAAAGAAAAACATAAGAAAGGAATAAGGGGAAAATAAAATAATGTTGAAAAAAGAAACCTTTAATTGGAGATTTATTTTTGAGGCCTCAAGTTTCTCAATATCTCTTTGCAGCACTGGATTAAAGGGTTAGAAATTTAAAAAACCTTTATTGATAAAAGAGTGATTGAAATATAATAGTGATAATGAAATTACTAACACTAATGAGACTGGACAGCTTTGATAAAAAATTATTTTCTTTTTTTTTGTCCTTAAAACCCCAACTGTCTCTCTCTACTCATACCACCATTCTTCCTTCTAAAACCTACCTTATCCCTTTCTTTTTAATTTTTCTCTTTTCCCTTCCACAGATACAAACACTGAAAAGGCATCCAGCCTGCCTCAGTACAAACCATGACGAGCTTGCGCTTTGCCCTAAAACAGTGGCCATCCCTCAAAAAACTGTGTTTAAACCGGAGTTTTACCTAAAGGCTTTGAACCCTCATCGAATAGTCCAAATGCTCCTTCCTCCCAGATTCGGCCTGGGGTCCTAACCTTTGCAGGATCCTAAGGTAGCTTTTATTTTAAGATGTTAAATGGGGAAAATGGGGGCTTAAAATCCCCTTTGGACTGCAGTCAGATGAGGGGGGGGAGGGGGGGGGGGATTATAAGGTAGATTCATGAAATTTGGGTTTGATTGATTGGTTTAATTGGCTATTAGAACTATTATGATGAAAAGGAAAACAACTACAATTAGAAACATTCACGTTTTTCAATTCTTTTTGTGATGGGATTCTATTCATCTTTTGCTAGGGCTAAAAATGTGTGTGAAAACGATGATTGGATGGGTTTGGGTTTTAAAATTTTAAAAAAAAAAAAAACAAAACCCTGCACAAGTGTACACACACAAACCCCCCACACACACACCACACACACCACACACACACACACACACACACACACACCCCACACACACACACCACACACACACACACCACACACACACCTCACACACACACACATCCACACACACCCACCACCCTATGTCAAAGCACCACGCACCAAAACACCCCATGCATGCACGCACACCACCTCCACCCCACACACCTTTCTGCCACGGACAGCACACCCTTTCCCCCATGTGCAACGCACGTGCTAGTACGTGCATACTTACACGTAAACGTACACACACACCACCACACACACCACAACACACACACCCACACACACAACCCACACACACACACACCACACACACACACACACACACCACAACCACCACCACACCACAACACACACACACCACACACACCAACTTTATGTATATAAAATGATAGAAAAAAGAAATAATATATATATAATATATAATAAAATATATATAATATATTATATATTATTATATATATATATATATATATATAATGTATGTGATTTGAGATAATAGTTAGGAAATGTAAAGTTTACATTAAAATAAAAGTAACAAAAAAAAAAAAAAAATTTTTTTAGTCTTTTTAAACTTTTAGTAGTTTTGATTCTAAAATTTGGTTAAAAAACCTCATGCATTTGCAGTTGGGCTTTCCCGAGCTGCTCAAAAACAAATACATCTACTCTGCACACGACTGCTGCAGAGTATGTTTGGATCATTGACAGCCGCAACATTTTTCCGTGGTGGGCCGGATGGATGGGAGAAACTAGGACCTCAAAATGACAGGTCGAAATATGCACTGGCCCGACTGGAGACAGCCCCCTATAACACCAGAAGGTCAAAAAGCTGGGCCATTTATCGTTCATCCAAACCCCTCTCTGGTTCACTGTCTCAAGGCTCTCAGATTCAAAAACTAAAGTTGAACTTGTGTCCAATACGTCCTCACTTAGGAGTTGAGGGGCGAAATGTGCTCAAATGTGGATATGAAGGGGTCTTCCACATAGCGGGCACATCCCACACATGAACATACTTGCAATCCCGAATGGGGTACGCATACGTTCCCCCTCAGTCTTCACAAAATTGAAGAAAATCAGCCTGGCTACACCCTACATGCCTGCTAGTGCTGTTGTGCTTTCTTTTTGTCCAAACGGGGGGAACTTGTTGTAACACCTTTTGTACATAGAGATTATTTACAACATTACTGGTACAAATCCAACGGGATGAGAAAATTTAAAATCGTATGCCCTTTAAAAAATTTGGCGTTATATGGACAGGATAAAACTTTCCACTCATTTTGGGGATGCCCCCAAATTTTGAAGATGTCACTTTGGATGTAAAGGGGTTTTAAGGAAAGACCGGAAATTGCTTGCAAAAATCCTGGGCTCAACTTAAGCCAAATTGAAGGTCATGAGCTGCAGCTGCCACCTTTTTTGGTATTGGAACAGAAAGGGCTGGCCTGACAGAGTTTTTTTCTTGACATCTTATCACAGCCCCATCAAATCTTTTCCTTCCCGCACACACCTGCAGAGGTATAGCCCCGTCCCCCCAAACCCCCCCAAACCCCCCCCCCCCCCCCCCCCCCCCCCCCCCCCCCCCCCCCCCCCCCCCCCCCCCCCCCCCCCCCCCCCCCCAAAAAAAAAAAAAAAAAAAAAAAAAAAAAAAAAAAAAAAAAAAAAAAAAAAAAAAATAAAAAAAAAAAAAAAAAAAAAAAAAAAAAAAAAAAAAAAAAAAAAAAAAAAAAAAAAAAAAAAAAAAAAAAAAAAAAAAAAAAAAAAAAAAAAAAAAAAAAAAAAAAAAAAAAAAAAAAAAAAAAAAAAAAAAAAAAAAATCCAAAATTAAGTTTTTTTTTTCTCTTAAAAAAACCCCGTAAAATTAAAAGACCAATAAAATTTCTTTTTAAAGCTCTTAATAAATTAAAAAATTTACATTTTATATTTGTTTATTTTCCAATTAAAAAAATTAAATGCTATATTTTTAAATTTAAATTAAAAGTTTTTTTTTTAAAAAAATTTAAAAATAAAAAATTTTAATAAATTTTAATAAATATATTTTTTTTAAAATAATTAAATATAATTTTTAATATAAATGGGGAAATAAAAAAAAAAAAAATAAAATTATATATAAATTTTTATTATTAAATTTTATATATTTAAAATTTTTTATATATATTTTTATATTCTATTTTAAAATATAAATAATAAATATATAAATAATATATAAAATTTAATAAATATTTATTATATATAATATTAATATATATATATCATTTTATATTATATATAATATTATATTAAAAAATTTATATAAAAATATTATATTCCAAATTTTTATATTTTATATATATATATAATATATATATTATAAAATATATATATAAAATAATTTTTTTATATTTTTAAATTTAAAATAAAAAAAAAAAAAAAAAAAAAAAAAAAAAAAAAAAAAAAAAAAAAAAAAAAAAAAAAAAAAAAAAAAAAAAAAAAAAAAAAAAAAAAAAAAAAAAAAAAAAAAAAAAAAAAAAAAAAAAAATTTTTTTTTTTTTTTTTTTTTTTTTTTTTTTTTTTTTTTTTTTTTTTTTTTTTTTTTTTTTTTTTTTTTTTTTTTTTTTTTTTTTTTTTTTTTTTTTTTTTTTTTTTTTAATTTTTAAATTTTTATATATTTATATTTTTTTAAAATACTAAATGTATTTTATAATATATATATATATATAATATATAATATATATATATATATATTATATAATATAATATATTAATTTCATTTAGTAATTTTATAAATTATATTTATATTATTTTATATATATACTAAATTATATATTATAATATTTATTATATATATATTATCTATTATTATATATCATATATTCATTAATAATACATTTACTATATAATACACCACATATACACGCACACCACACACATGCCACACACACACACACACAACACACCACACACACACACACACACCACACACACACCACACCCACAACACACACCAATGTATAAATAAACAAATATATATTGTTAAATGTACCACTATGACATAGAACATATATAATACTACATACACATACACATGTACACATAACTACACTTACAATAACATATGCACATATCAGCACATGTGCACATGTAATGCACAAATGCACTCACACTCACTCACCTCACCTCACAATCCAAACACAATCCCAATCACCTCACACTCACACTCCACTCACCTCACACTCCATAACTCACCTCACACTCACACCACACACCACACACACCAAAACACCCAAAAAAAACCACACCCACACACACACAACACCCACACACAAACACACCCCACAGTACACACCACACACCATGTACACACCACACACACACCATGTACAAAAACACACGCACACACATGTAAAAACACCATGACACACTGTAAAACCACACATGTACAACACACACAACCCTGTAACACAACACACTGTAAAACACAACATGTACACACACATGTACACACACCCAAAAAGTAAAACACACACACATGACCACACACACAGTACACACACACACCAACACACACACACACACACACACACACACACACACACACACAAACACACACCACCCACACACAAACCCCATTATTATTTTTTATTATTATTTTATTTTTATTATTATTTTTTTTATTATTTTATTTTTATTTTATTATTTTTTATTATTTTTTTTTGTTGTTGTTGTTTTTTGTTTTCTCTACTACTACTGTATTGGTATTATCATTGTCCACATTTAATCAAAAAATCATTATTTTTTTTTTTTTTTTTGTTGTTGCTTTATTATTGTTGCTATTATTTTACTATTTTACATTTATTTTGACTAATTATTATTTCTATTATTATATCATTGTCAGAATTTTTCATTAAATTGTGTTTGTTTGCCATCTTCACATTTTGACCATGGAAGGCGGCCGTGGGATACCTGTCTGAATTTTTTTTTTTTTTTTTTTTTTTTTTTTTTTTTTTTTAAATGTAATATAGTAAAAAACTGAGAAATATGATATTGACCTTTTATATTGTAAAAGTGTATTTTTTTTTTCCTTTGTAGTTTTAATTTTTTTAAGCGGGAAAAAATATAACCTATATATAACTATTAAATTTTTTATATAAAAACTGTGTTGTGGGGGTGTGTGTATGTGTGTGGGGGTGTGTGGTGTGTGTGTGTGTGGTGTGTGTGTTGTGTGTGTGGTGTGTTGTTGTGGGGTGTGTTGGTGGTGGGGGTGTGTGTGTGTGTGTGGTGTGTGTGTGTGTGTGTGTGGTGTGCTGTGCCTTGTGCCCATGCTTGAATGTAAACTCAAAATTTCCCAAAAAATTTCATGGAGCAAGGGATTTTAAAAAAAATTAAAAAATTTATTTTAATGATTAAAAAAAGGAAA
>NW_023662886.1:0-15587 GCF_015228065.2 Penaeus monodon
CACCACACACACACACCACAACACACACAAAAACCACACAAAACCACCACAAAAACAAACCACACCACACACACAAATATATAATATATATAATATATATATTAATATATATATATTATTATATTATATTGGACAAACAGAAAATATTAATATTATAAAATTAAAATTCTATATTATATGTAATATATACGTATATATAATAATATAATAATAATAAAATATATAATTTATATAATATATATATTAATTTTAACACAAACACACACCCCACACACACACAACCACACCACACACCCACCAAAACCCACAAACACCCAAAACACAAAAACCCCCACCACACACAACACAAAAACAGACACTCATACAAAATAATTTAAATATAATAATAATATTATATAATATATTAATACTACATATAATACATACATACCATCACATAGACATAGCCGTTACAAAACGGGAAAACCCCAAATATGAAAATTAAAAAAAATATTAATATAAATATTTAATTTTAAAATTTCAATATAAAATATAATATTATTAAAAATATATATATTTTATATATATTAATAAAATAAAAATAAAAACACATGTAATTTCCAATTTATTATTTTTATGTTTTCGTAAATATATATATATATATTATTAATATTAATATATATAATTAATTATAAAATATATAATAATACACATGTATTTACATATATACTTAATATATGTTTGCGATATATATAAAAATATATATAATATTATATATTAATAATATATATTTAGATCTACAAGAAATATATCCCAACATTATTTTCATCTATCTTTCTATTATGTATGTATGTATTTTGATGTATGTATGATATTTAAAAAACATATAACATATATAATATAATATAATAAATATTAAAATAAAATAATAATATATAATATAACCCCACACACCACACCACACCACAACACCACAAAACAAAATATATATTACATATAATGTTTCAATTATAACACACACACATACATTAAAATTTTATAAAATATATATATATATTATTATATATATATATTATATATATATATAATACATAAACACACACACCATATAAATTTAAAAATAATAATATTATATTATATATATATATATATTATTTATGCGTGGTATGTTGTGTGTGGGGGTGTGTGTTTTGGGTGTGTGTGTGTGTGTTGTTGGGTGTGGGGTGTGTTGTGGTGTGTGGGTGTTGTGTGTGTTTTGGTGGTGGTGTTGTGGGTTTTTTGCGTTTGTGGTTTTTTGTGTGTGTGGTGTTGCTTGGGTGTGTGTGTTGTATATATATAATATTATATATTTATATATATATAATATATATATATATATATATATATTAATATTAGTAGAAGAAGATAGATAGATAGATTTTTTCTAATATATATAATATTTGTTTTTTATATACTATAATTTATATTATGTATATAATATATATATATATATATATATATAAATATATTATATATATATTTAAAATATATAATATATTATTATATATATATTTTGTGTGTGGTTGGTGTGTCTGGGTGTAAAACATCCATATTTATTTTTTTATTGTCTATTTATTTTTCTTACTCTGTACTATCCCCTTAGTGTGTATTTTTATAGACCAACAACCCACCACACACACACACACAACCAAAACACCACACACACACACACAACACACACACAACATATATATAATATTATATATATATAATATATATATCTATTAAAAACACAAAAAGTACACATATAGATAATTTTTATTATCTGTCATCTATCTTTTAAATCAACTGTCTATCTATCATCTATCTATCTATATATATATATGCAACATACAAATCATACATACATATATACCACAAAACATCATTGATACCACACACACCACACAACACACACCCACACACAAAAACCACACCACCACACACAACACACACACACATATATATATATTATAATATATATAATATTATATATATATATACATATATTATACAAGAATAACATATATGCATAATTTTTTAAAATCTTCTATCTGTCTATCTTCTATCTATCTATCTATCTATCTATCATCTATCTATCATCTATGATATATATATAGCAAATACATACATACAATATATATAACACCCAAAATATTATATATGTTATATAAAACACAAAATTTACGGGAATAATAAAACACAATACACACACAGCAGTCCAACCACACACACCCCACCACACACACACACACCACACACACACACCACCACACCAACACACAACACAACAAACATCCCCACACACACACGCACGCACAGAACATATATATATATATATATTATATATAATATATAATATATATATATAATATATATAATATATTTTTAAAAAAAGAGGGGAATAATGAAATGCCGCATTATATCGAAAATAACACGTGTTATATATATATAATATATATTAAATATTTTATTATATAAATATAAAATATATATAATATAAATATTACATAAATAAATTATAGATAGATAGATATAGATGATAGATAACTTTTATTTGAATATAAAGAAAACACCACATATCCGAAATATCCAAAATGAAGATTTATTGTGTCCAGATAGTAACATGGGAAGTCTTATCCTTTCATAAAATAGAACGTAAATAAGTTGAAAATGCAAAACGAGCAGAACATTTTTGAAAGATAAAATGTTTACATATTTATTTAGAGAAAACATGCAATCGTCAAATCATACTTTTATTAGCATATCATTTAATTCTTTAAAATACATTTTTTTTTGCTTGGATTTAAACTGATATACTAACTTTCTAAAGCTGTAGAGAAAAAATAAAATGGAAGTCGAATTTGGATAGAAAGAATAATACAAAAGTTATTGAATTTTAAAATTTACATTCTCCCTATCTTCTACCGGGCATAGTGCTAGGGAATAAGGAAAAAAATATCTGCCTCTCTCTCTCTCCTTTTTTCCCTTATATATAATATATATTTAAATATATATATTAATTAATATTATAATTATTATAATACACACACACACACACACACAAAACCACACACACAAAACCACCACACAAATAATATATAATATTATATATATATATATTATAATATATACACACCACATTATTATATATATATATATATATAATATATATATATTATATATATATATATATATATCATCATCATCATCATCACAAGGGGCTAAGCCGACGGGGCGATGGCCCACCCACCTTCGTTTCCCAGCCCAGGGGGGGTCCCTCGAGGCGAGTCTCCGGGCAGGCAAGGGGCCCATTCTAGTTCCTGCGACGGTCTCGCGAGTGCCCAAGCCATGATTCCTAGACGTCCCACGGGTCTCCCCCCCAGGGTTGTCTCGCAGGGACAACCTGATGGGCAGGGTCGTCCATAGGGAGGCACTGGGGCCATATAGCCTGAGTTGGCGATCCCGGATTATGAAATAACGGGTCCCATCCCAGTCTCCGGGCAACCGCCGTTGGAACGGGGCCCCTGCCAACTGTCCCAGTTTCCGGCAAAGGGGATTTGTTAAAAAAGGGGCATAAAGGGGGGCGGACTCCAAGGACTGGATAGCGTCCGGGTTTTCGCTTCCATAGAGCAAAATGGGAGTAAAAGGTTTGAAGACACCAGTTTGGTCCTTCTGCATGGGTACCGACATCTCCAAAAAACGCTCTTGTTGATCGAGTTCAGGGTCCTTTTGCCAACCGATCCGTTTACTGACTTCCTGGTTGACACCCAGAGATATGGATACGTCCCAAGGTATGTAAATTTCGTGACTTCAAGCCCTCGCCGCAAGCAGGGATCGACGAACGGGCCCCTAACACCCCCCAAAAGTCCTGAATCTTGGTTTGGTCCGGGAGACCTCTAGGCCTAGGGGCTTGCCTCTTTGCAAAATGCATCAAGGCCCCACAAGTGACTCCAAGGACTAGATAGGATGGCAACATCGCGGCAAAGTCAGGTCCGGCCCTTTAATTTGCCTAGTGTTGCTCCGCACATTTTTGGTAGTAGCTCTCCCCCATTATCCAGTCCATGAAAGTGTTGAAAATTGGGGGGCAAGGACACAGCCTTGCCTCACCCCTGAATTCGGGGAAGAAGTTCGACATCCCCCCACCACACTTTCAGCACTTTCATCCCCGTATAGGGTTTTGCATCGGGCCAAAATCTGTTTGGGAAATTCCCCGGGAGCCTCGGATCTCCCATAGCGTTTCCCCGTGCACCGAGTCAAACGCCTTTGGGGCGATGTAGGGCAAGAAACCACGCCAAACTCACGACGGCGTTCCAAAATTTACTCAAAATGCTGTATACGGCTATTTGTGGATTCCCCCGGAGAAAAATCCAGATGCCCGGTCCTGTCCCTCAGTGGGTGGTTGCGGATTTTTTCAGAAAAATGTGGGGGGGAAACCTTGCCTGGTATGCTGAGCAGTGATGCCCGGTAGTTGCTACGTCCCATCGCCCCCTTTCCCCTTCCAGAGAGGGATACCACGCCCCTAGCAGGCGGGGGGAATGGACCAGATGCCAAAAGGAGTCGGGGACGTATCAGGCCGAGCCATAGGTTCACCCCCCGCCTTTAGCAGTTCAGCAGGGTTTAATATGCCCGACTTTCCACTCTTTAGCTTTGGAAATCGCCCGCCCAAACCCCTTTGGGGAGGAGGTCCTCGCGTGGGTGGGTCCGGGGACAGGGATGAGACATCGCTTGCATCCAAGAAGTTTTGGGGGGTCCCCCTGGTACAAACTGTTCAAAAATACTCACCCCAAATTTTACAACCCCAAGATGATCTGAGATGTCCCTATCCGCTGATCGGACTGCATCATTTTGTGAGGAGGGGTTGGGTTCAGTTTTCTCAGGGCTTTGGGGGAGGGGGAAGGTCATTTCCAAGAAATGGCCTTTGACCTCCTCAGCAAATTTTGAGAACTGCCTTGTCCCTTTTCAGCTGGGGCCCAGCCCTACGCACCAGGAACGACGAAGACTTGATTCCCTTCAGCCGAGCCCTTTCGACACGCTTCAGTGGCCTCTAAGTCTCCAGGGGGTGGGATTTTGCCTTTCCTTGGGGGGTACGCCCGGCTCCTGAGCTCTTCGAGTGTTTTCCCCTTGAAACTCCCCAGAGCAAAAGGGTCCCCTCAGGTTGTTGGGTTTTGTGGTCGGGCAGAGACTGCCGGGCGAAACCCCCGGGACACCCTCCCCCCTTTGTCGTCCAAATGAAAAACCTTAGGGTGGCCACGGGGGGGGGGAGTTTTGAGTGGGCCCCCAGGGAGCCCCAAACAGCCAGGTCGGGCCACAGAAAATCAGCACTCCCCTAAACCCTGCAGTTTTGGAGGATCCTCCCCGCGTGTGACAAAAAATGGGTCGATCTCCTTGGGGCCCCATTACCCCTATCGCTGTACCAAACCAGCGATGCGAGTTGGACGCTGGTACCAGGAGCCAGGACCTCATTTTTTGGGACCTAGCAAAGTCCCCGGGGAAGGAGGGTATTCTCGCCTGGGTCAGCTCCCACCATGGGGGGCCCACGACATCCGTGCCAGCTCTCACAGCCGGATACCCATTGAAATCGCCCAGAACAATGCGATGCTCGCCGGGGGGAATCGTCGCCACAGATGCGGTTGGGTAGAAAAAGCCTCTTTTACATCGGTTTTTTTGTACATCGGTAGAGCGTATACAGCTATAAAGACAAGAAGCCAAAAGCATGCTTCAGTCCAAGCCATGATACGCTCATCAACCGGTGTCCCCCTCGACTACCCCAGGCTGAAATCGATGGAGATGGTATGGCTACACCCTGGAGGTGGGACCCCCTACGGCCCCACCAGTGTAGGTGAACACCCCCACGATCGTGCCCCTACCAGGTCTTCTCACCTCTGAAGGGCAGCCACCTCAACTCCCTGCTTCAAATTTACGCGATGAGAGGTAACCGTCATCCGCCCCCAAGGACCGGGTGTTTCCCAAACGCCTACCGGAAAACACGCCTGGGTTAAGCCTCGGGTTCACTCCGGGTGACGCCACCTCTGCCGCCCCCCCCAAAACAGCCCCAAATAAAAGGGGGGCGGGGAGGCTTGGGGGGGGGCCCACCACCGTGGGGTTCCCCAGGGCTTTCCCCCACAACTTCAGGGGGTTGGCGCCTGCCCATTATATATTTATATATATATAAAATATATTTTTATATATTATTATATCATAACATATATTACACCCAAAACACACAAACACACACACCCACAACACACAAACACAAAACCCCACATAATGTGTGTGTGTGGGTTTTTTGGTTTACTTATTCACCCCGCGCGCATGCATTTATATAAAATATATATATATATTATATATATTATATAAAATTTTAAAATAATGCATCCCCTACACATAAATTATGTGTATATATAAAACACACAAAAAACATACCCCACACACACACCACACACACACCACACCACACACAAACCACAACACACCACCACACACACCCCACAAAACCCAAATAGACACACACACACACACACACACACACACACACACACACACACACACAATATATATATATATTTTATATATTTTTATATTTTAAAATAATATAATATTGTTTTTATAGCCAATCATGTATTTTTACATATATTTCCAAAACATGAAATATATTTGCCCCATTACACACAAAAAAAAATATAATATACCAATCATATATATATATAATATATTAATTTTATAATATAAAATTTTCCATATGTTTCACCTTAAAATTGAAAACACCCCAAACATATATATGCACACCACACACCACCAAACACACCCCCACCCCACAGACTTTTAGCTACGTTACCGGAGTTGAAAACACCCCAAACCAGTGGAGGGTAAACCAGGGAATTCCTTGGGGCTGGGTAGTTTAGAATTTTATTTAAGTCAAAAAAGCCGCCCCACACCTAAATCATTATTAAACATTTTATTTCACACACACACACCTGCTTTGTAATCAATGTAGCATTTTCCATAAAACTTTTTTGATCCAACAATGTGTGAGCCCTTGCATAGAGTTTGTCGGAGAGGGGGAGTTTGTATTCATTTGGGCAAAGGAAAAATTTTTTTGAGGTAATTTTAGTTGAAGAAAATTTTTTTTTTTTCTACAAAACTACCTTTTAATAATAATGACCTTGTAATGATGAACTTATAAAACCCCATTTTGGCTACTACACACACAAACAACAAACACCACACACAATTAATGTAAATAATATTATATATATATAATATATATATATAATTAATATAATATACATATATGTTTTTAACAGAAAAGTAATTATATAATATGTTAATATACAGAAAAAGTATACATAATATATATATATAAAATATATTATATTAATTAAAATATTATAAAATATACATTGGGGAATATATATATAATATACATATATAATATAAATAAAATATATATAATATAAATCATATACATATAAAAATAAATATATGAATATGTAAATAATTATATATATAATATATATTTATATATTATATAATATATATAAACATGAATAAAAATACACAAAAACATAAACATAACACAGACAAAAACACAAACTAAAAAACCCCACAGACAAAACACAAAAATAAAAACAAATCACTGAGTGTGTTAAAATTTTTAATATTATAGAATTTTTGTATATATTGGGATAATAATATATATATGTCTATGTTCATATGTGCACCCCAACACACACACACAAAACACACACACACAACACACACACACAACCCCCACCACAAACACACCACACAACACAAAAACACACACACACACCACACACCCCCCAACACACACCACACCAACACACCACCAAAACACACACAAACACATATATATATATATATATATAATATTTTAATATAAATTTTTATGGTGTGGTGTGTGGTGGTGTGTGTGTTGTGTGTGTGTGTGTGTGTGGAGGTGTTGTGTGTTAAGTCTGTGTGTGTGTGTGTATGTGTGGTGTGTGTGTGCACATATGTAGACATAGCATATAAATTTATATAGCTATATATAATATTTTATACATGATAATATATAATTTAATACACCCCCTTGTGTTTTGTTTTTATGTTTGTGGGGTTTGTCTGTGTGATTTTTATGTTTGTGTTTGTCTGTGTGAGTTATGTTTGTGTGTATATGATTACTTTTTAAAAATATATAATATATATTATATATAATATAAAATATAAATTATTACATAATTCATTTTTTATATATGTTAATATAATTAAATATTTATATATATATATGTATAAAAAAATATATATATTAAAATATAACCATTATATAAAAATTTTTATATTTTAATTTTATATATATATATATTATAAATATATGTTATTTTTTTCTGTATAATAAAAATTATTATATAGATATACTTTATTGTATAATATAACATATATGTTATGTATATATATATATATAATATATTTTTATATATAATTTTATATTTAAAATTATACATATAATTTTTGTGTGTGTTTGTCGTTTGTGTGGTATGTATGCATAAATGGTTTAGTAAGTCATACTTAAAATGGTAAATTTATATTTAGGAGATTTGTAAAAAAAATAGAAAAAATTTTTAAACAAAAAAATTATTCCTCATAAATTTTTTTTTGAAAAAGATCAAACATCCCCCTCTCCGACATACCTATGCAAGGGACTACACATTGGGGGATCAAAAAGCTTTAGGGAATAATAGCTACATTGTTTACAAAAGCAGGTGTGTGGTGTGTAAAAATGTGATTAAATGTTTTTAGGTGTATGTGACAGGCTGTTTGATTCACGGGAAATTTCTAAACTCCCCCATGCGTCCAAGGATTGCCTGGTTTACCCTCCACTGGTTGTGCGTGTTTTCAACTCCGGTAAACAGATAGCTGAAGCTTGTGGGGTTTGGGTGTGGTGGGGTTGGTGTGGGGGGGATATATATTTTTTTGTGTGATTCATATGTATAGTGATACTTTGGTTTTTATATATATATATATATTATTATTATTTTATATTATGTATTTTATATGATATTTTGTTTTTGGTACTATGCAAATATAATTCATTTTTTTTGTAAAATATGAAAAATATACATTAATGTGCATATAAAAAAACCTATAATAATTAAAATATATATATAATATTATATAATATATATATAGTGTGTGTGTGTGTGTGTGGTTGTTGTGTGTGTGTGGTGTGTCTATTTGTGTGGTGTGTGTGGTGTTGGTGGGGGGTTTGTGGGGTGTGTGTGTTGGTTGTGTGGTGTGTGTGGGGATTGTATGTGGTGTATGTTATATACAAAAATTTTAGGTAGTATATCTATATATAATTATATTATAATAATTATTATAAAAATTTTAAAATAAAAATGCATGCGGCGGCGGTATATTTTGAAACACACATAACACACACCCCCCACAAATAATGTGTGTGTTGTGGGTGTGTGTGTGGTGTGTTGTGTGTGTGTGTGTGTACATTAGTATATGTATATATAATATATATAATATTAATAAATATATTAATATATATATATAATGGGCAGGCCCCAAACCCCCATAAGCTTGGGGGGGAAAGCCCTCGGGAACCCCACAGGTGGATAGGCGGTCCCCACACCTGCCGCCCCCCTTTTTTTGGGGGCGTGTGGCGGGGGCGGCAGAGGTGGCGTGCACCCGGAGTGACCCCCGAGGTTTAACCTCAGGCGTGTTTTCCCGGGTAGGCGTTTGGGAAATCCGGTCCTTGGGGCGGGATGAGGGGTTACCTTGCTATCGCGTGTTTTAAAGCGACGGGAGTTGGGGGTGCTGCCCTCAGAGGTGAGAAGCCGGGTAGCGGCACGACATGTGGGGGTTACACCACACGGGTGGGGCCGTAGCGATGGTCACCCCCTCCAGGGTGAGCCTACCATCTCCAGTCGATTTCAGCCTGGGGAGTCGGGGGTGACACCGGTTGATGAGCGTACATGGCATTGAACGAAGCAGCTTTGGTTCTTGTCTCTTATATCGTATACGCTCCTACCGATGTACATAAAACCCGATTGAAAGAGGCGTTCTACCCCAAAAACTGCATCTTGGCAGACGATTGCCCCCGGCGAGACTTTCGCATTTTTGGGGGCGACTTCAATCGGTATCCGGCTGGCCCGGGGCTGGCTCGAGAGTCTGTCGGCCCCCATGGCCGGGGCTGATCCAGCACGAGAATAGCCTCCTTCTCCGGGACTTTGCTATCCCAGAAAATGAGGATCTCGGGCTCCTGGTACCAGCGCCCAACTCCACGTGGCGGTACAGGATATGGGTAAGGGGGAAGGAGATCACCACATTCTTGTCAGCACGGATGGAGGATCCCCCCAAAACTGCAGGTTTACCGGAGGTGTTTTCTGTGGACCGACCATAGGCTGTTGGGGGCTACCCGCGGGTCCATTTCAAAACTCCCCGTCCCCCCCGTGGCCCCCCTAAGGTGTTTCATTTGGACAGACAAGGGGAGGAGGAGTGTCCCCGGGGTCGCCACGGCATTCTGACCGACTCAAGAAACCAAAAACCCCTGCGGACCCATTGCTCTGTGGGAGCCCTTCAAGCGCTAACACTCAAAGCGCTCAGGAGTCCTTTGGCGTACCCCCAAAGGGGGACAAGGAGAATCCCATCCCCCTGGAAAATTAGGGGCCCATGAAGCGTGTCGCAAGGCTGGGCTGAAGGGGAACAATTTCTTGCGTCGTTCCTGGTGCGTAGGGCTCGGACACGTGAAAAGGGGGAAAAGGAACATTTTTCACAGGAATTTTGCTGAGGAGGTAAAGGCCCATTTCTTGGTAAATGCCCTTCGCCCTGCCTCCCAAACCCTGAGAAAGAACCCAACCCCCCTCACAATGACCAGTCCGATCAGGGATGGACGGATCATCTCAATCATTTGGGGTTCGTGAAAGTTGGGCTGAGTATTTTGAACAGGTACCGGGGGACCCCCCAAACAGTTAGTTGGATGCAAAGCGAGTCTAGTCCTGTGCCGGCCCCACCCATCGCGAGGAAAATCCTACCCTAACAGAGGTTAGGCTGGGTTTTCCAAGCTGAAGAGTGGGGAAAACGCAGGATATGTGATACCCCCCTGAACTGCTAAGCTGGGGGGGAACCTATGGCTCGGGGCCTGCTACAGTCCCCACTGCCCTTTGGCGTCTGGTACCCTTCCCCCTGACCCCGAGGGGCGTGGTCACCCCCTCTGGAAGGGGAAAGGGGGTCGTGGGATGTAGCAAAATACCGTGGCATTTCACGCTCAGCATACCAGGCAAGGTTCTCGCCCACATTTTTTGAAACGGATCCGCAACACCTACTAGGACCGAGCCGGAGCATCTGGATTACTCCCGGCAAGTCCCCCAATAGGCCGTATAAATAGCACTTCGGTAATTGTGGAACGCCCTCGTGAGTTTGGTGTGGGTTTCTTGCAGCCTACACGCCTCAAAAAAGGCGTTTGACTCGGTGCATGGGAATCGCTATGGGGGATCCTGAGGCCAGGGAATTCCAAAACAGAATTTTTCCCGATAGAAGCCCCTATATGGTACTGAAAGTTGCGTAAAGTGTGGTGGGGGAGTCGAAATTCTTCCCTGTTAATTAGGGGTGGGCAAGGCTGTGTCCTTGCCCCAATTTCAACACTTGCTGGACTGGGAAAAGGGCAGAGCTACTAGCCAAAAACATGCGGAGCAACACTAGGCAAATTAAGGTCTCGGCCTTTATTTTCCCACGATGTTTTCCACCTATCTGATCCTTGGAGCACTTGTGGGGGCTCTTGATGCTTTAGCAATGGGCGAAGCCCCCAGGCCAGAGGTCTCCCGGACCAGACCAAGATTCAGGACTTTGGGGGCCTGTTAGGGGAAACCGTTCAGTCGATCCATGCTTTCGGGGAGGACGTTAAGTCACGAAAAGTTTTACTACCTTTTTTAGCGTAGTCCATATCTGGGTTGTCAGACCAGGAATTTAGTAACGGACGGTCTGGCAAAAAGGAGCCAGAACCGATCAACAAGAGCGTTTGGAGATGTCGGTACCCGCAGAAGGACCAAGGGGTCTTCAAGGCCTTTTACTCCCAGTTTTTTTCTAGGAAGCGAAATGGACCTATCCGTCCTTTGGGGTCTCCCTTGATCCCTTTTTTAACAAGTCCCTTCGCCGGATCATGGGGGACATTGGCAGGCCACTGTCCAAACCGGCGGTTGCAACCGTGAGATGGCATGGACCTGTTACTTGCAAATCCGGGATCGCAACTCAGGTTAGGCCCCCTGCTCGCCTCCCCATGGAGACCCCGCCCATCAGGTTGTCTCTCGCGAGACCAACCCCGGGTGGGGGGAGACCTGTGGGAGTCTGGAGACATGGCTTGGGAGCCGACGGACTGTCGCGAGGAACTAGAGTGGGCCGGTGCCTTGGAGACTCGCCTCGAGGGACCCCCGTGGCTGGGAAACGAAGGGTGGATGCGCCATGCGCCCCCCTCGGCGTTGCCCTTGATGATGTGAATGATATATATAATATATATATATATATATTATTTTATATAAATATTTATTTATTATATTGTGGGGTATAAAATATTAATAATTATATATATATATATAATATAATTTGTGTGTGTGTGTGGTGGGTGCGTGTGTTGGTGTGGTGTGTGTATATATATATAATTTATTATATTAATATATATTATATAATTTTTATATAATATATATAAACGAGAAACAGAGAGAGAGAGAGAGGCAGATTTTTTTCCATTTTTTCACAGCCTATGCCCCGGGAGAAAAATAGGCAGAAAAAATAAATTTATATTCAATAATTTTTTTATAATCTTTCATATCCCAAATCGACATTCCATTGTATTTTTTCTTTCCCGCTTTTAGAAAGTTGTATCAGATGTTTCAAAATCCAGAGCAAAAAAAAAAGATTTTTAAAAAAATGTAAAAGATAGTAAGTAAATGTATGTATTTGCGATTGCATGTTTTTTCTAAATAATATGTAAGCATTATTACTTTAATAGTTCGCATCGTTTATGTTTTCAACATTATTTACTTACTATTTATGAAAAGGGTAAGACTTCTCCCTTTTATACTATTGGACACAATAACTCTCATTTTTTTATTTCTGGTAGTGTGTGTTTCTTTATATATCAAAAATATAAAATATTTATTTCATATCTATCTATCTATTAATTTTTAGGGGTTTTTTATATATAAATATATATATAATATATAAATTATAATTATAATAATATTAAAATATTACAGGGTATTTTTTTTAAACAAGCGGATTGCATTTTCCCCTCTTTCATATAAAATATTATATTATATATAATATTATATATATATATATATATAATTTTTAATATTTAATGGTCTGGCGTCGTGTGTGTGTGTGTTTGTTTGTGGGTTGTGTGTGTGGGTTTTGTTTTGTGTGGTGTGTTGTGTGTGGTGGGTGTGGTGTGTTGTGGGGACTGGGGTGTGTATTGTTGATGTAGTCTGTAAATTGGTTTGTGTATTAACATATATATATTTGGGGGTGTATATATATGTATTATAGTAGCTATATTAAAATACATAGATAGATAGATAGATGATGATAGATGATAGATAGATAGTAGATAAAAGTAGACGATATATAAAATAGATATATGTGTATCTCTGTGTATATATATTGTATATATATATATATTATATATATATATAATAATATATAATATATGTGTGTGTGTGTGGTTGTGGTGTGTGTGTGTGTGTGGTTTTGTGTGTGTGTGTGGGTGTGTGTGTGGTTTACAAGTATGTGTGTGTGTATTATGTATGTTGATGATGTTGTATGCATATTTATATATAGATAGTAGATAAAATAGATGACAGATAGATAATTGATAGAAGATAGACAGATAATAAAATTTTTGCTATATGTGTACTCTTTGTGTATTATTATATTATATATATATATATATATATATATATATATTATGTGTGTGTGTGTGTGTGTGTGTGGTTTTTGTGGTTTTTGGGGTGTGGTGGTTTTTGGGTGTGTGTGTGTGTGTGTGTCTATATACATACACCCATAGGGGTAGATACAGAGATAAGAAAAAAAAATAACAGATAAATAAAAAAAATGGTGTTTATAACCCAACACACGCAAAACACACAAAAATATATATTATATATAAAATATATATATATATATATATAATATATATATAAAATATAAATTATAATATATATATATATAATATATATTAATTTTTGTATATATAAACAATATATATATATTGTTAATTAAAATCTATCTTCTTTTATCATCTATATTATATATACAATATATATATTATATATATATATATTATATATAAAATATAATATATATATAATACACCACACCACCCAGCCACACCACACACACACAAAACAACAACGACAAAACACACCCACACACACACCCACACACACACACACACACACCACCCAACCCCCACACACACACCCACACACACACACCACACACACCACACACACACAAAATACACCGCATTATATATATATATATATACTATATATAATATATTATATATAAATATATATATAATTGGTGTGTGTGTATGTATTATATAATAATTTTAATTTATATATAATTAAAATATTAATATATATTTTTATATATAATGTATGTGTGTGTGTATATAATATGTATACATATAAGTTAATATATATTTTTTTTGTGTGTGTATGTGTGTGTGTGTTGTGTGTGTGTGTAATAATATTATATATATAATATTAATATAATTATTATATAATTTTAATTATAATTGTTATAGAATATTATACATATCTCATACATACATCATAATAAAACATCATAGAAAGAAGATAGATAAAAAATATGTATAAGGATAATTTTTGTATTTTCTAAATATATATAATATTATATATATATATATATATATATAATTATATATACGCAAACATAATATAAATAATTTTGTGAAAAACTTTTATATGTATTATATATTAAAAATATATTAAATTATTTAAATAATATAAAAATATATATATATTTACGCAAACATATATAAGTTATATGTGAAAACATGTGTATATGTATTATATATATATATATATATATATATATTTATATATAATATAAAAATTTTAATATTTATAAAAATAATATTATTATATATATATATAATAATATATTTTTTATTATATTTTTGTGTGTGTTTGTATAGTGCTATGCTATGTGCATGTGTATGTAGTATGTAATGTATGTATATATTATATATATATATTATATATTTATAAATATATATATTTAATGTCTGGTTTTTTGTGTGGGGTTTTGGGGTGTGTGTTATTTGTGTGTGTTTGGGGTGTGTGGGGTTTGTTTTGTGTGTGGGGTGTTGGGGGTGTTTTGTGTGGTGGTCTCATTAAATTTTATAATTATATAATATATATATATATTATAATATATATATAATATATAATACTATAATATACATATATAATATTGTATATATAATATATTTTTAAATACATAAGTTTCTGTTTTTCCCCAAAAAAATATTATATATATAATATTATATT
>NW_023662887.1:0-15583 GCF_015228065.2 Penaeus monodon
ATTAAAAAAAACTACACACACACACCACACCCCCCAAACAACACACACACACATATATATAATATATATATATATTATAATATTTTATTATATATATATAATATATATATACTACTCATCATATTATACTATATATATTATTTCATATATAATATATATTATATTTTTATATTATATATTATATATTTTATATATTATATATTATATTTAAAATTTATTAAATCTCCTCAAATTCCGCTTGCGTACAAATGATAAAAAACGTGTTCAAAACTAGGTCGTATTTTTCGTCGAGTATGTGATTCGCAAACCCCGATTTCCGAAGCGGGGGGCGCAGCATCTACCCTGGGGGGCGCGTGATGAAAGGGGATCTCGACTGGCGGCCATTGCTTAAATCTCCCGGGAACGGTACACGGTGGACTAATTTTGAAAAAAAAGCGTTTTTTAAACACAAATCTTATCGTTTACTCCTAAGTATACGGTGAAGTTATCTTTCTAATTTTTTGTGTGTTGGATAGGTGAAACAAAGAGGAAATAAGTGATGTTATTGGTATTATTTTTTGGGTGCTTTGTGTTATGTAAAATAAATTAAGAAATAATTAAACGTGTGAAATATTGTTCTTTTTTAATAAACCTACAGTGAAGATAATCTAAAAGGGTAATGAAAAACATATCTGATATAATAAACAATTCATTTATAAATGGATATGACGAAAAACATAGATAAAAAAGAATACTAATCAATGCATAAAACTAGTAATTCAAATATACAAAAATTCAAAAAACAAAAATTTTAAAAATGAAAGCTGAAAAATATTACAAACCTCAAGATATAGATATACTAACTTTAGCTATAAATAAGCTTTTCATTATTTTGTAATTACCCCGCTATTTTCCTCTGACTTTTAAAACTTACGTTGCATTACTAAAAAACCCACTTGTACTGCCTTACTCAAGGGGGATTTTTACAAATGGGGCCCGTCCGGGAAATTTTTCACTTTAAATACCTTCTAAATCCCTGACTTTTTTCCCTATGTTTAAATTTTTTGCTAAATATCTTGAAACTACAAAAAATTTGTTGAGGTTTACCAAATGGTTTAGTACTTTGCTATTTCTCTACCAGTCAGCTTTTTGCAACTGGCCTTTTAAAGTGTTGCCATCACAGAAATTCAATGTTAGTTCATATTTATCCTTGTAAAATTTGGGTTTATCTGAGCTTGAATCTGAGTAAGCATCCCCCATTTAGCCGACCTAAATTTCCCTTAAGAGCCGACAGAGCTCCCCGTAATTCTATTTTAGTTTACTACCATGGTAACTCACTCGGTTGAAAGTGTGACCGCCTATGACGAGTTTTCTTGAATACTAGGTTCGAGTTTATATTGGGGGGAATATATCTTGCCCGGTTTTTTAGCTTCCTGGCACACTGAAATTCGAAGCTTGTAACTGAAATTTGTATGTGCCCTCGTTATAATTAAAATTCGTCTTTTAAAGAAATTTTGTTTGGTTCGTTAATCTGGGAACATCTGGACAAATTTCTTCCCACATTCTAGGGGACTAAAGGGCAGATGGTGGCTTTCCCAATATAGCCCCTTGTTAGATGTTTTTTGGTTTTTTTAAAAAATACTGCAAAAATTATTTTTTCTAACTAATCCCCCCTCTCTGAAAACTCAAAAATTGAAAGCAAAAAATTTAATTCAAATCTGGAAACCTTTTTGCTGAAAACAGGTTTTCGGTTCATGATTTAAAGCCAACCCTTCAGGGGGAAATTTTAAAACTCGGCAAATCCTTGAAAATGTTTCATATAATGGCTAACCGGGGGAAATTTAAATTATCAAAAGAGGCCACTAAACTAAACTTAAAGATTTTAAATAGAAAAATTTGCAAAGCTGCATACCACGGGGCTTATCCTTTGAAAATATTGACCTTGATACTAGAAACCCCTTTAAAATTATAAATAGAAAAATTTAAAGATTTCAAATAACACAAGCTAAGTTTTTAAGTGAGGAAAGATATCTAGACTAAGAAAAGAGCGTGAGAGGGAGCATTTCAAAGGAAGAGAAAAAAACCCAAAAGAAACATGAACTTAAAATGTAAAATGAAAAAAAAAGTCAAGGGTTTTTTGATTTTGAATTAGTAAATGTATAAGCTAACTCCTTTTTGCAGAAGATAACCCTGAGGTTTTTTTAGAGAGTTTAGCCCTAGCCAAACATTTTAAGTGGCCTGAGGAAACAGGGGTTTTGGGGTTATAAAGCAAAACTGTCAGGAAAAAGCTCTGAAAGTATGTGAAAATCAAATGAAAATACTGTTATGAAGAGTAAAATGTCATTCTACTGCTTATTCCCAACCACTAAAGGGATTCGGCGGGTTTTCAGAACATGAAAAAATCTTCCACCAACGTTTTAAATTTCCCTCAAGAACTTAGAGCTTTTAAGGTGGATAAGCTCTTCAGTCAATGTTTCGATCAATTTTGCACCTCGTTTTTTTAGGGATTAAAAAGAAGGTTCCATTCTTTATGATTCACCTCACAGACAAGGGGGAAATGACCTCCACGAACGCCAAGGCAGCAGATGTGTTTTCTTTAGCCCATCGTATATACCGGGGGGAAAAAAAAAAGAAAATTTTGTAAATCATCTTAGGTTTAAAATATAGGGAGATAATAGCAGTGACGATCGGCCTAATACCCAGATATCTACCTGTCTGTAAATTTTCAAAAAGGGGTCTTTATTAAAAACTGCCCACACCCAAAAATGAAGGTGGAAAAAGAAGCAAAAGATTACAATTTTAAAAAACCCTGTGGCTACTACTAATTTCTAAAAACTGTTTCAGGAAACCCTTTAAGGCATTCCGATCAAGGGGTCCGGTTCAGCATTCGGGTGAAATAATACCCAAATGATATTGTCAGAACAGGGTTTTTCGCACAATCCTCGTACTGAAGAGTGCTCGCCAGAATTAAAAGCTGTTTAACAGGTGGAAAATCTGGCTTGAGTTTATTGAAGGATTGTTTCCAAAACAGCTTGCTGAAATCCACTTGGGTTTGTGATTTAAAGGCCAAAACGTTGGTGTTGTAGATAAAAACCTTCCAATGAAAATTTTCTCATGGGAAATGATTTAGCGGGGGAATTAAATCCCCAAAATTAAGAGACTGACCCCCTTTACTGTTATAATACAACGAATTTAAAAATGGAAAGCCATATCTTTTTCCTGGCTGTCAGTAACAAATCCAACAAAGAATAATGGGGATAAACCCTTTTGCTTTTTTCAAACCAAATTTGGGGAAACCATGATAATAAACCTGAAAACAAAGAAAATAACTGAAATTTTTTTTAAAACATGATGAACCAAAAAGCAAATTGAAGCACAAAATTTTGGGATAATCTCTATAAATTCATAATGAAGCTTGTGATGGTACATTTGGGTTAAAATCTCCTATTTTTACTAAAAGATAACGTATTGATGAGATTCTATCGACCTCCTAATCGTCTGAAAATATTCAGGGTCTGAAAAACATCAGTTGTCCTGCCACGTCTATTAGAAAGAGTGTAATGGGATCGCTCATAAAGGGTTTTTGGGGGACATCCGGTCAGGAAAACTTTCAAAAAAATCTTAAATGATTTTTTTTGGGCCCGGGGATTTAAAACAGGATGCCTAAGCACAAAATTCATCCCATGTGTGCAAGTAGCTGGGACCCCAATAAAAACTTTTCCCCTCCTTATCCTCCCCAACCCATTCAGGTCCCATGTCCCCTTTTAAAAAAATTCATTGACTGTGTGGGGCCTCTAAAAAAACCACAAAAGGGAATCATATATTTTAAACCTGTAATTTTCCCCACTACTAGGTATCCAAAGCATTTCCCTTTAAAAAATTTTTCTGCAAAAAAGAGTTTTTTGTAAAATCTTGTACACATGTTTACAACTTTTGGTATCCCCAGGAAACCAGTCTACAGAGGTAGAAACTTCACAATAAACTTTTCTCTAAGGTACTCAAAAACTGGGTATTAAGCAACCCTTTCGACTGCATATCATCCTATCGCAAGGAGCCCTGGAGCGTTGCACCAAACTAAAATCTATGCTCCGCAAATTCTGTCTGGGGAAAACAAATGCTGGGATGAAGGTTTTGCCATACATGTTTTTTTGCCATTAAGAAACTCCTAAGATCACTAGGTTTTTTTTCCCTTTGAACTTTTGTTTGGTAGGGAAAAAAGGGGGCCTTTGAAGTTGTAAAAAAATTGTTTTAAAAGATTCGCTGGCAACCTACATTTCACTATATATTAAGAATCTTCAAAAACATACTAAAGTTTTACAAAAATTTCAAAAAATAATTTTTTTAAAGGGCAAGTTAAAAGAAGTTAAATATGAAAATGTCCCAGCAAAGAAATTTCGAATAGGTGGTAAAATTTGGCTTACATTCCATTCCTGTTCTCCACTGGCATAATACCAAGGGCCCCTTTTACCTTGAAAAGAAACTTAAAACACTAACTATTTTTGAAACCCCCACCGTAGAAAAAACCACTCATTAAACTTAAATAGATTAACTCTATTGCCTAATTCCCCCTGATACTCGATGACTTGCCCCAAGACTCCCTTGTAATCTTAAACATAGGGTTTTAAAAATCCACTCGATTTTAATCCTGGTCAAAGCTTGTAACTCTGATTTCTTGTAAACTACCCTTTATTCTTAAATCATTAGGTTCGACGAATACGGGGTTTCTAACCTTTTTTAAAAATTTCTTTCCCTATTTTCCCGCACCCCGGTAAATGCAAAGTTATCAAGCCGAATTGAACTATGCCCGGGACACTTCCCTACGGCAAGCACCTTTTCGTCTTAACCCTGGAAAAAGCGCAAATGAGGAGGAGTGACTATCTATGCAGAATGGCTTGGCAGTACCAAGCTCGTCACCCCAGGGTTTTCCATGTCTACTAGTGCCAAAAAGGAGGGGGACAACTTCGATGTGTCAGACTATAGGCGGTGAATGTATAAATATTCCTGACTCTTCCCCCCCCCCTAGAGTTGATGATCTCATTGAGCGTTGGGCATCTAAATATTTATCAAAAAATTATTCATAAGGGGTTTTATCAGTATCTAACTGAAAAAATCGAGTTACTCTGCATTCATCACTCCATTTGGACTTTAACGAAAATTTAGTTATGCCATTTGGTTAAAACAGTCCTGCTACATTTTAGCGTGTTATAACTTTTCATTGCAAGGGTTAGATGATGTTCCGTATACTTAGATGAATTTTGTTCTTTCAGAACTTTTTCTCAGCACTTAGAAAAATTTGTCGTGTTTTTGCAGAAAATTTCAAATGCCAATTTGCAAAAAGGTTTTGCGAAATGTACATTCTGCAGGCCCGGTAACGTTTTAGGGCTATTGTTGAAATGGGAAGGTTTAAACCCCCGACCGCAAACGTCGAAGCTATCCTGAACTACCCCGTTCCAAACACTCGAAACCTCTGCGCTTCCTTGCATGGTGGGATTTTACCGTCGCTACTGCCCAAACTCAGAATCGCTGCTCCGCTGACGCGTCTGACCAGCCAGAAAGTGTCCTTTTTTCCCGGGCTTTTAGAAGTCAGAGGGCTTTCGAGAGCTGAAACGGGTTTCCTTTTCCCGTGACCCCTGTTTGGGAGCTCCCGATTTCCAGACCCTTTATCCTGCACACAGATGCCCCGTGACATAGCTACCGGCGCCGTCCTCCTCCAAAAAGAGACGAGGGTGTTCCACATCCCGTAGCTTACCACTCAGCCAAACTTTTTCCCAAACATCAGCTAGCCCCCCATAGTACCTCGAGAAGGAGTTACTCGGAATCTAACTGCAATCAAAAGTTCGAGTGTTATCTGTATGGTGTGCTCATCCTGTTCAGATCTTTTACTACCCCAAAACCGCTACCTTCCTGGAGAAGAACAATACTCCAAAACAAAGTTACTGAGATGGTCTTGTCATTCAGCCTATCATCTCCGGTACAAACCCCTCAAAGGGCGTGCAATAATTTTCAGATGCGCTCTCCAGGCCCTAAAAATTTAAATTACTTTAATCAAATCTTTGAAATTTGCTTCTGGGGGTGTTTTTTACAATCTCCCCAAATTCACGGGCCCGTCGTACAAAGTGATAAAAAACTGTTCGAAACTATGTGGATTGTGGTCGAGTATGTGATTCGGAACCCCCATGTTCCAAGCGGGGGGGGCAGCGTCTACCTGGGGGGACGTGGACTGAAAAATGGGGTCTCGACTAGCGGGCCCTTGCTTCCTCTCCCGGCACGGGGACACGGGGGACTAATTTTGAAAAAAACGTTTTTTTTTAACACTTTAAACTTTCGTTACTCCAAAGTATACTGGTGAAATAATACTTTCTAATTTTTTTTGTGTTAGGGGATAGGTGAAAAATAAGAGGAAAAAGTGATTTTTGGGTTTTTAATTTTGGGGCTTTTTGTTATGTATAATATAATTAATGAAAAAATTTAAACGTGTAAATATTTTTATTGAATAACCTACGGGGGGGGAAATCATAATGGTAAAGAAAAAAATATCTGAATATAAACAAAAATTCATTTATAAATGTAATGAACGTAAAACTAGTAATAAAAAATACTAATCAAATGCATAAAAACTATAAATTTAAAAAATACAAAAATTCATAAAGCATAAAATTTTAAAAAATGAAAGCGCAAAAATTCGAACCTCAAAATATATATAAATCTAACTTATGAGCTTATAATATAACTACTTTCATTACTTGTTGTAAATTTTTCCCCCTACTTCCTCTACTCTTAAAACTTACTGTTGCATAACTACAAAAACCCCATTGTACGCACTATACTACAAGCGGGTGTTTACAATGGGGGGCCCCTCCGGGAAAATTTATTCCTATTAAAACCATATCTAAAAACCTGACTTATTTCCTATGATTAATTTTTTTCTAAATTCTTTAACTAGCAACAATAAATTTTTTGAGGTTTTCCTAAGGTGGTTTTAGTACTTTTCTATTTCTCGTAACCATCGCATTTTGCAACTGGGCCCTTGTTTTAAATGTTGCACAAACAAAAGATAAATTCAATGTTAGTTCATATATATACCTTGTACAATTCGGGGTTTTCTGAGCTTGAATCTGATAAGCATCTCCCACTTTAGCCGCCGAATTTCCTTAAACCCACAAGCCGCCGTAATTCTAGTTTTTTGTTTACTACCATGGTAAAAAACACTCGTTGTAGTGTGACCGCCATGCGAGTTTCTCTGATATAGCTAAGGTTTGAGATTATATTAGGTGGGAATATATCTCCGGGTTTTTGCTTCACTGGCCCCCTGCAATTTTGAAGTCTTTTATCTGCAATAAATTAAAGTAGTCTCGTTATAATTCATATATATATATATATATATATATATATATTTTATATATATATATATAAAATATATTATATATATATTAAAATATATATATATATATTTTATACATATATCTATATTATTTTTCATATAATATTATATTACATATATATATTTTTTTTTTAAAAAAACATATATATTTTATACAATAATATATATATATAAACATATATATTTTATATATCATAATATTATATATCATAATATATATATATACATATATATATATATATACATATATAATATATAATATATATAATATTTTATATATATATAATTTTTATATATTTTATTAAATATATATACTATAATATATTAATTTTAAAATAATATAAATATAACCATACTATAGTATATTTAAATTTAATATATTTTAATTTTAATTATAATTAATTTTATTATATTTAATTAATTAATTTTATTTTATGTATTGATATAAAATAATATAATATAATATAATATAATATAAATTTTAAAAAATATAATATAAAAAATATAATAAATATAATATAAATAAGTAATATAAATAATATATATAAAAAATATTTAAAATAAAAATTTTTTTATATATTATTTTTAATATAATTTTATATATATATATAATATATATATGTATTATATAAAATATATGTATATATATATATATTGTTTTTATATTATATATGTATAATATATATAATTATAATATAATTGTAATATATATATATTGTATATAAATATTATGTATAATTTTATATATATATGTATATATATTTTATATATTTTTATATATATTTATAATAATATATTAATTAAAACGAGACTAATTACATTTTTGCAGTAGTCAAGACTTCAAATTGCATGTGCCAGTGAACTAAAAGCCGGTCAAGATATTCCCACCATAAAATCTCAACCCTTAGCTATATCGAGAAACTCGTTCATGGGCGTCACACTTAAAACCCGGTGTATTTTACCATGCAGTAACAAAAACTAAAATTACGGCGACTCTGTCGGCTTTTAAAGGGAATCTCTGGGCAAAAGTGGGAGTGCTTACTCGATTAAAGGGGCCAGATAGCCGAATTTAAAAGGTTTAATTTGAACTAACATTGATTTCTTTTGATTGGCAACCTTTAACATGGCCAGTTGCAAAATGCTGACGGTTACGAGAAATAGCAAAGTACTAAACCACTCTTAGGTAAACCTCAAAAAATTATTGTTCGTTAAAGATTTTAGCAAATTATCATAGGAAAAAAGTCATGGTATTTAATAGGGTTTTAATAGTAAAAAATTTCCCGACGGCCCCATTTGTAAAAACCCCGCTTGTAGTATAGTGCAGTAAAATGTGGGTTTGTATATATGCAACTAAGTTTTAAATTTAGAGGAAGTAGCGGAATAATTACAACAAAATAAAAGTATTTAAAATTTATAGCTCATAAGTTGTATTATCTATATATCTTGAGGTTCGTAATATTTGCCTTTCATTTTTTTAAATTTTTTGCTTTTATGAATTTTTGGTATATTTTGAATTACTATTTTATTTCGTTGATTATTTTTTATTATCTTTTTTTTTTTTACTTCATTATCCATTTAAAAATGAATTTTGATTATTTTTCAAGATATTGTTTTTTCATTACCATTATAGATTTCTTCACTGTAGTTTATTAAAATTGAAAAATTTTTCCCGTTTTTATTTCATTAATTAATTATACATAACACAAAGCCCCAAATTAAAATCCCCAAAAACATCACTTTTTCCTCTTTGTTTCCCCTCATCCCCTAAACAAAAAAAATTAGAAGTATTACTTCACCAGTATCTTTGGAGAAACGATAGTTTTCAAATGTTCAAAAAACCCTTTAATTTTTTCAAAATTGCCCACCGTGTCCCTTGCCCTGGAGGTGAAAAATGGCCGCTCAGCGAGCTCACTTTTTCAGTCCACGTCGCCCCCCAGGTAACTGCTGCCCCCCGCTTCGGAACATGGGGTTCGCGAATCTCATACTCGACGCACATACGCACCTTTTTTAAAACACGCTTTTTATCACTTTGTACGCCGGGCCCGGAATTTGGGGAGATTGTAAACCCCCCCAAAAGTCAAATCTTCAAAGTTTTGATTAAAGTATTAAAAATTTAGGGCCCGGGAGAGCGCTCTGCTTTTTTTTCACGCCTTTGATGTGTTTCGGAGATGATAAGGCTAAAGTGAAACGACCATCTCGAAATCGTTGTTTGGAGTTTTGTTTTTCTCCGGGAAAGGGTAGGGGTTTGTGGTCTAAGATCTAAACGGGATGACCCACCTACGATAACCCGAATTTCTTGTTGCGTTTGATTCCGATAACTCCTTCCGATGGTACATATGCAGCTATCTTGGAAAGTTTTGCTGGTGGTAGCTACTGGATGTGAACACCCTCGTCATCTTCTTGGAGGGGACGGCCCCGGAGCTATGCCCGGGGGGGGGGGCATCTGTGTGCGGGATAAAGGGTTTGGGGAAAATCTGGAGCTCCCAAACCGGGGGTCCGGGAAAAGGAACCTTCACCCTCGAAACCCCTCTACTTCTGAAGTCCGGGAAAAAGACACTTTCTGGCTGGTCAGACGCGTCAGCGGAGCAGGACTTCTCTAATTTGGGCAAGCGCGGAAAAAATCCCCCCATCCCAAAGAACGCATGAGGGTTTCCGGTGCTTGGAACTTGGTAGTTCAGGATACTTCGACGTTTGGGGTCTTGGGTTTAAACCTTTCCCATTCCAAACAATATGTCCTAAATACGTTCCCGGGGGGCACGCAGAATGACACTTCGCTAACCTTATTGTAAAAGGGGCATCTTGAAATTTCTGAAAACACACGAAAACTTTCTAAGTGCTAGCCAAATTTTTCTAAAAGAATAAAAAGTCATCTAAGTATACTGAACTCATCTAATCCTTGAAATTTAAAAAGTTATAACACGCTGAAATTTTAGCGGGCTGTTTTCATCCAAATGGCTAACAAAATATTCGTAAAGCCCAAATGGAGTGATATGCGATGTATCGGCTTTTTCAGTTAGCATTATCTGATAAACCCCTTATGAAATCTTTTTTTGATAAATTTTAATGCCAACGCATAAATGGATCATCAACCTAGGGGGGGGGGTAAAGTCGGAAATAGTTACTACTTCGCCCCATATCTGTACACATACGGTTGTCCCCCTTTCCCTTTTGGCACTAGTAACATGGAAAGCCTAGGTGACGAGTTTGGTACTCCCGCCATTCTGCGTAGAAGTTCATTTCCCCTCTCTATTTGCGTTTTTTTCTCAGGGTTAAGACGATAAGGTGCTTCCCTTTGGGGAATGTACCTGGCACTATTAAATTTATCATGCTTGATAACATTGCTTTACCTGAGTGTCGAGAATAGGGGTAAGAAATTTTTTGAAAAGGTTAGAAATCCCCTGTTCTCGTCGAACCTACTGTTTTAAGAATGAAGGTAGATTACCAGATATCGGGTTAAAAGCATTGATCCGGGTTTAAATATCGAGGGGATCTTTAACCATATTGATAAGTTTACAAGGTAGTCTCTGGGGCAAGTCATCTGTATATCAGGAGAATTGGGGCTAAAGTTTTAATCTTTTTATATAATTAATTGATTTTTTTCTACGGTCAGGAGTTTAAATAAAAAGTTGGGGTTTCTTAAAATTTTTTTTTCAAGGGTAAAAGGGCCCCTTTGGTATTTACTCCCAGGGGGAAAACCGAATGGGAAATGAAAGCCAAACTTTACCACCTTTTTCGAAATTTCTTTGCGGGGAACATTTATCATTTTTAAATCTTCTTTTTACTTGCCCTTTTAAAATAAATTATTTTTTGCAATTTGTCTAACTTTAGCAAATGTTTTTCTTGAAGATTTCTTAAAATTAGTGAAACTGTAGTTTTATGCTCAGACAATCATTTAACAATTTTTCTTTTTCCAAATTCAAAAGGGCCCCCTTACTTTCCACCCAAAAAGTTCAAAGGGAAAAAAACCCAGTGTTCTTTAGGAGCTTCTCTAATGGCAAACAAAATGTTGGCAAAAACCCTTTATCCCAGCATTTCTGATTCTCCAGACAAACTTGCGGGCATGATTTTAGTGTTTTGGGCCACGCTCCAGGGGTCCTTGCGACCAGGATGATATGCATCAAAAGGGGTTTCTTAATACCCAGTTTTGGGGTACCTTAGAGAAAGGGTTTACTTGTGAATTCTACCTCTGTCGACTGTATTTCCTGTGGGGATACCAAAATTGTAAAAATGTGTACAAATTTTTACAAATACTTACGAAATATTTTTAAAGGGGAAAACTTCTGGGTACCTAGATGGGCACATTACAGTTAAAATATTTGATTCCTTTTTTGGTTTTTGGGAAAGGGCCCCCCACAGTCTGATGATTTTTTTAAAGGTTCACATGGACCTGAATGGTTGGGAGGATAAAGGGGAATAGTTTGATTGGGTTCCACTACTGACACACATGGCATGAATTTATTGTTATGCATCCCGTTTTTAAGTCCCGGGGCCAAAAAAAATCATTTAAATTTTTTTACAAATTTTTTCCGATCCCGAATGTCACCAAAAAATTCATACGACTCCATTCACCTTTCTTGACTGTGGGAGGACAAACTGATGTTTCCCCAGACCCTGAAACATTTACAGCAGATTAGGAGGTGATAGAATCTCACAATACGTTATCTTTGTATAAAACTAGGAATTTTAAAACTGTCCATCACAACTTCATTTGCACTTTTAAGAGATTCTCACTTTCTGTCTTTATTACTTTTCGGGGTTTATCATGTTTGAAAATTAAAATTACAGTTATTTTCTTTGTTTCGGGTTTATTATCTGGTTTCCAAATTGGTTTTAAAGAAATAAAAGGGTTTATCCCATTTTCTTTGCTTTGTCTTTTTCGCCACCAGGAAAAATATGGCTGTTCCATTTCAAATTTTATTGTATTATTATACAGTAAAGGGTTCAGTTTCTCTTAATTCTGGTATTATTTAAATCCCCACTAAGTCATTACCCCTGGGAAAAATTGATTTGGAAATCGGTATTTTATCACACACCAAACCCTTACTGGTCCTTTTACCATACACAATCCAAATGGTTTCAGCAAGCTGTTTAGAGCAATCCTTCAATAAACTCAGCCGACTTTTTTCCCTGTTAACACTTTCCTATCTGGGGAACACTCTTCAGTACGAGTGATTGTGCGCAAACCTGTCTCTGACAAAATCTATTGGGTATCTATTCCACCCGAATTGCTGACCTGACCCCTTTATCGAAAGCCCTTAAAAGGGTCTTCCTGAAAAATTTTTTTAGTAAAATTGTAGTAGCCAAGGTTTTTTTAAAAATTGTAATCTTTTTCTTCTTTTGGGGGCCCCCTTACTTTTGGATGTGGGGAGTTTTAAATTAAAAGACCCTCCTTTTTTTCAAAATTTACAGTACAGGGTAATACTGGGGATTAGGCCCCATACGTCCACTGCTTTTATTCTCCTATATTTGAAATACAGATGACTTTTCAATATTTTTTTTTTTTTCTCCCCCGGGATCTACGATGGTAAAAAAAACACACTCTGCCTTTGGGTCTTTGTGGGGGGTCATTTTTTTCCTTGTCGTAGGTGAATCATAACAGAGTATGGAAAACCTTTTTTTTTGAATTCCTTAAAACTCGAGGTTGCAAAATTTATCGAAATCATTGCGGGAACAACTTTTCCCCCGTCTAAAAGCTCTAACTTCTCTGAGGCAAATTTAACATACGTTTGGCTGGGAAAATTTTTTCTGTTTCCCGAAAGCCGCCGATATCCTTCAGTGGTTATGGAATAAGAGCTAAATCACTTTTTTCTTCTTCATAATCGTATTATCATTAAGTTTTCACATACTTTCGAGTTTTCCTGACCAGTTTTTTTTTGGGGTTTTTTAACAAACCCAGTTTCCCCACACTTTAAAAAGTTTTGGGTATGGTCTCAACTCTCTAAAAAAACCTTCAGGATTACTTCTCAAATACAGGGTTTGCTTTATCATTTACTAATCTCAAAAACAAAAATTCCCCTTTACTTTTTACTTTTATTTCCATCATTTGAAGTTTTATGTCTTTTTTTGGTTTTCTTTTCTTTCCCTTTAAACTGTCTCTCTCCTCACGCTCTTCTTCTCTACTCTAGAAATCTTTCCTCACTTAAAATCTTAGCTTTGTTTTTTAAATCTAATTTCTCTTTTCTAGTAATTGTGAAGGATTACAGTATCAAGGGCAATATTTTAAAAGGATGCCCGTGGTTCATGCGCTCTTGCAAAAGTTTATTATGATCTTTAAGTTGGCTTTAGTGGGCCCCTTTCTGAAATTAATTCCCCATGTCTGCCATGTAAAATAAAAACATCTTTACGGGTTTCCGGGGTTTTAAAATTTTTACTGAAGGGTTGGCTATGAAATCATGAAAATCGAAAACCATGTTTTCAGCAAAAGGTTCCCGATTAGAAATTAATTTTTGCTTTACTTTTGAGTTTACAGAAGGTGGGGAGTTTGTTTTAAAAAAATAATTATTGCAGTTTTTTAAAAAAACTCAAACACCAATCAAGCGGCTAATTGGCAAGCCCCCATCTGCCTTCTAGCTCCATAGAATACTGGGAAAAATTTTTCCAGATCGTCTCCCCGATTAACGAACCCAACAAAAATTTCTTAAAAACGAATTTTAAATTTAACGGACTACATTTTATTATTCGTAGTACAAGACTTCGAAATTTCGTGGCCGTGAAGCTAAAAACCGGTCAAAATTATTCCCACCTAATATAATCCGAACCTTACTATTCGAGAAACCGTTCATAGGGGTCACACTTCAACCGAGTGTAGTTTACCCTGCTGTAAAAATAAAAATAGAATTACGGCGAGCTCTGTCGGCTCTTAAGGAAACTCAGGGCGGCTAAGTGGGAGATGCTTACCAATTTTTAAGCTCGATAAACGAAATTTTACAAGGATATATATATAACTAACTTTAATTTTTCTGTTGATTTTGGGAAACCTTTAACATGGGCCCTTTCAAAAAGCGCTGGTTACGAGAAATAGAAGTACTATAAACCCTCTTAGGTAAACCCAACAATTTTGTTGCTAGTTACAGAATTTTTCAAAATTAATCAAGGAAAAAAGTCTGGATTAATATGGTATTTTTAGTGAATAATTTCCCCGGGCGGGCCCCCATTTTTACAATCCCCTTGTAGTATGTGCAGTACAATGTGGGTTTGTAGTTATGCAACTAAAGTTTTAAGATGTCTAAGGAAATAGCGGAAAAATTACAAAAAGTAAAGAAATAGCTTATTTATAGCTCATAAGTTAGTATTTCTTATATCTTGAGGGTTTGTAAAATTTGCAGCTTTCATTTTCTTAAAAAATTTTGCTTTATGAAATTTTTGTATATTTTTTAATTACTAGTTATTATGCATTGATTATATTCTTTATTACTTGTTTTACGTTCATTATCCATTTATAAATGAATTGTTGATTATATTCAATTTGTTTTTTTTTATTACCATTAAGATTATCTTATGTGGTTTTTTTCAAAATTTAACAATATTTCACACTTTAAATTTTTAAATTTTTTTTAATTTACATAACACAAGCACCAAAATTATAATCCAAAAACATATTATTTCCTCTTAGTTTCACCCCAACCCTAACACACAAAAAATTAGAAGTATATACTTCACCATATACTTTAGGATAACGTAAAATTCAGATGTTCAAAAACGCTTATTTTCAAAATTGTCCCCGTTACCCGTGTCCTGGAGAGTGAACAAAGGCCCTCTCGAGACTCACGTTTTCGTCCACGTCGCCCCCAGGTAGACTGCTGCGCCCCCCCCTTCGGAACACGGTTCGCGAATCATCCTCGCGCACAAAACGCACACTTTTCGACACGCTTTTTTATCACTTTGTACGCACAGGCCTGAATTTTGAGGGGAAATTGTAATAATATATATATTATATATATATATTATTATATATATATATATATATATATATATATATATATAAGCTATTATATAAAAAATAGATAAATATATATTGTTTTATATTATGTATTATTAATATAATATATAATATTATATATATTATTATATTATATATATATATATATTTTATGTGTGTGTGTGTGTGGTGTGTGTGGTGTGTTGTGTTATGTAATAATATATATATATATATATTATATATATATAATATAATTTTTAAATATATATATATTATATATATTTTTCGCCGTGGGTCTTTGTTTT
>NW_023662888.1:0-15583 GCF_015228065.2 Penaeus monodon
ATTTTTTTTTGACAAAAAATTTTTTTTTTTTAAAATTTTGGAAATTTTTTTTCTCGGTTCCCCTGAAGACCATAGGGTCTAAAAAAACCCCATTTTTTGCCTTTTAAATATTATTTCCAAAAACCAAAATTCCTGCCCTTGGGGGCCTTTTCTGCCCATTTTTGGTTTTTTTAAAAACCCACGTTGAGAGAAAAGGAAGTGTGAATTATACTTGTTAATTAATGTGGTTCCCGCACAGCCCCAAGGGATTTATTGTTTAATCCCCTTATCTAAGTCAATATGAATTTTTTTGAAACGGTTCTCGTGGCTGAACCCATTTTGTGACCATTCTTGCCCTTTCTCTTGCACTTCCCTTTCTTCAATACATTCCCATACTTAATATTGTCATAAGCGCTTTATTTTTCAAAAAAATTACTTATGGAATGTTTTTTGCTGAAAGGTAAAAAAAAAAATTACTGGGGATAGTGACAGACCATTTACGGCGGTTTGCTGCCACATTAGGAGTCCAAAAAAAGGCGGAAGAGTCTTTGGTTCCAAAGTCCCGTCGTTACCGCCTCCTTTTGTACATTTGCACACCCGCCCTAAAAAGCAGAGATGTGTTTAAGTCCCATAAAATGATATCCTTTTTGTCTTTTTTTTTTTTTCTTTTTTTTTTTTTTCTTTTACCCCGGATCTTTTAGTCACTTTGGAGAATGGAAAACCCTAAACCCTGAGGTATGATGAGAAAAATAGCTCCACAGTCAGAGATTTACTGACCGTTTCGATTTCATCTTCACCAGAATACAATCGAGTCGCAAAATAAATCTCTTGCATGTAAAGATACTGTCTCTTCTCCTTCTACATTTGTGCATGGAAACGTTCATATACACTATATCAATCCTCTCTCTCTCTCTTCCCCCCCACACCCAAACCCCACACACCCAAACCAAAACACACCCAAAACCAATAATGGTATAGAACCCTATTACTTGGGGTGCGGGGGTTTTTACTGATTTTGGGGTACTCTATTTCAAGAGTTACACAATTAGGGAAAACCAGACATTCTAGTTAAGGTAATCCGGTATGCGGTCGCCCACTGCCCGGAGGGGGAAAGGGGGGGCCCCCTTCCGCGCCTGGGGGCTTACAAGGTGGGAATATAAAAATTTGCCTCCGCCTCGCTGAGCGGGTGGTTCTTATTTGGGCTTTGGATCCGCGGGGGAACCACCCCCTGGTCCCTGGTAACGAAATAGAATTATCACACCTATATTGCTTTGCCCCCTCTCGCCCCTCGCCCTCGAGGACCTTCAAGGGTGACCTAACTTGGGGGGTTCGTCTCGTTCTCGTTTTTTGTCCGGGTGCATCTTCGTGGCTCCCCCGTCCCAGTCGTCCTCATCCTCCTGGCCCCTCGGTGAAAATCTTTCTTCCTCGAAAGCCCTCGCCCCGGTCCTCCTTGACTTCGGTTTCTTTAAAAACCCCCTCTAGTCCGGGGCCCAGGCCAAACCCTGGGTTTTTTTGGCGCCCCTCGTCCACACGCCCTAAACAAATCTCGTCCGGGTCTTCCCCGGCGTCCACAAACCCTTCGTAATTTTCCCATCTGGATCTAGGGGCGTGGGACCCGGGCGGAAACCCTCGGGGGGGTTTAATACCTCACAAAACGAGCCCCTTTGGAGTTGCCCGGGATCTCCCGGGTTTTTCCGGGGGCGTCCCCCTTTTGCAAACTCCTGGGGCAAACTGGTACCTGCAGAAAGGTGTTGGTTCGCTGGTCAGGGGATTCTCGCGGGCAAAACCTGTCCACTACTTAAATGGGTTTGGCTTAACCCCCTCCCTCTTAGACATCTGGCCGCGGGCCTTTTGGCGACTTCCGTGACGTCCTTCTCAAAGCATCCTTTCCCCCCTTTTGGTGGGGCCCGGTCCGACTGCAATTGTAGCCCGGGGAACCAGGTCAAAAAACAAGGGCCAATAGTAAGAAAAAAGAAAGGCAACAGAGAAGAGGAGAAGATTTACCATACCTTTTTTTTTTAAAAAATTTTGGCGGTTTTAAATGTTATTTTTTTAAAATTTTTTTTCGTCTTTTTTTTTTTTTTCGGGTTTTTTTCCCACAAAGATAAAAAAACGATCCACATGGACAGCTAGCTTGAAAAAGGGGGAAAAGGCGAGATAAACCTCACACAGAGAAGGGAATCAAAAACCCCAATATTAACGTTCACTATAAAAAAAACAAAGTAAATTAGCAATGCAGCTATAAAAAATTATTTAAAACTAACCCCCTTGAATTAAAACTATAATGTTTGTTTCCAAAATTGTATGCATGTTTAAAATGGTGACATAAAAAAAAAAAATTTCCCCAAAACTTTTTACCCAACAAATTTTCTCGGGGGCCAAAAAAATATAAAACTGCCGGGGTACATGCAACTATACTGCCCAAGATTTCATTAACGGGGGATCCTATCCCCAATGCCTTATATAAATAAAGCGCCTCAAGCCGGGGAAATCTATAAATAACCTGCTCTCTTCTGCGTATCTTGATGGGCGCTCGAAAAATTTCCCCCTTTAAATTTTATAAATCATACAAACGCTTGGGATTTTCCCAAACATGCAACGACTTCAAGGGGGTTGAAAAAAGGTGTGATTAAAAAACCCGAAAATAATTTTTCTAGTTTAAACCCCTATTCCTATTTAAATTTAAAGGGTTTTAAACCCAAAGGGGGCCCCACCGAAAAAAAAGGTGGCCGATCGAAACGAATAATTTCATTTTTAAAATTTGTACCTACTTTCGAACAACGGAGTGCAGATCTATTAGGTTTTTAAACGCAACCCCGGGGAAAATATGGGGGAAATCCTCCACTATTATGGGGGGGAAAAACCTATGCTTATTCCCACAATGAATTTTTATGAAAATGCGTTACAACTCCATTCCCAGCGCCAAAAAAACAAAGTAACAATGCTATGGGTTTAAATTTCCCCCGGGGTCCCCAAACAAAACCAAATTCCCGGGGAAACCCAAACGGGGCCCCCTTGACCCTTCCCACGTCGCCACCGCCGGGGAAAAAAGAAAGTGGGTCGGTCAAGATGGAAAAAAACCTTTTTTCATCCAAATTTACCACAACGAAGAAAAGGGGCGGTCCCGGTCGGGGCAGGGAGGGGAAAGAGGGTAAAATGAAATGAATTTTGGATAAATTTAAAAACCACAAAGCTTTTAAAATTTTTTGGCAATGAAAAAAATAAATCCTAAAAAAGAGAAGAAACAATTAACTACTTAACCCAACGAACGATTTTTTCTGTTTATTGACCCCATAGTCATCAAACGGAAAAGCGTCTGAGGTTAAAGGGGAAAAGTGTGAGAAAGTGCCTTTGCTCATCTAGCAAATTTTTAAATCAACAAAAAAACCAAAGGCTTAACATTTATGGGGAAGAAGGGAAAAAAAAAATAAAAAAAGGGGGCCCCAAAAGTGTACTTACTGTTTTTTTTTTTTTTTTTCCCTTTGTCTTGAAACGGTGGGGCAGTTTTCCCCTTTGAAGGGGTTTTCGTTTATGCTAAAGAGCCGGAAAGGAAATTGCGCCACCCCCCCAAAATTTTAAAAAAGGGTTTAGGTTTCTCTAGTACAGTGGCTGACGGGACTCAAAACACCGTAAGGGGGGAAACCACCTACGACCTGGCTTCGGGTAAAAGCCGGGCCCCCCGGGGGGGCCCCCCGCGGGGTTGGGGGAGCCCCCCCGGAGGGGGGCCCCAAAGGGGAGGCTGACCTTAAAACCCCGCTGGTTTGCTGGCGACGGCCTCCCCGGTTCCCAAAAGAGGGGAAATATAAATTTGACCTCCGCCCCCGCTGAGGGGGGTTTTGGGTTTTTATTTGGCACTTTGGATCGCGTGGTTTAAACCCGCCACGTTGTCCCTTTTTAACAAAATAGAAATATCAGATCCTATACCACACACACCCAAAACCACACACCACATATTATATATATATTAAAATATAATAAAATATAAAATATAAAATAATATATTAAAATTTAAAATTTCATTAAAAGATATAAATTAAAATCTATAAAACTATTTTTTAGACATATAAAAATTCAGATCGATTTTGTTTGATACTTGTATTTGTTTTTTTAATTGTCCCGATATACTGCCCCCGACAACAAAGACGAAATTCCAAAATCCAACAAAAAATTTACATCTTTTATTTTCAAGGTATTTAAAAAAACCCAAATTTTAAAGTTTTAAAATTTGTACAAAGAAATTTTTAATAATCCTCCAAAAAAATTTTGGTTTGCTTAAACGTTCACAATTCATTGGGGGGGTCGAAGGGAAAAGAGCGGATTTATCGCTGCCCCTGAAAACCGCCTGGTCCTCATCCCATAGAGTTTTTTATTGTTTTTATTGAAATCAGTTTTCCCCGGGAATTTGAAGGCTTAAATCCTGGAAAATTTAAAAATTTTTATAAATGTAAAAACCAAATGGATTGAATTTTGGTTTTTGAGACGGATCCGGGGCTCTCCTACAGGAGAGAAAATGTGGCATGTCAAACCCCCATACTTACTGCTACCCCATTTTGTTAAAAAATTTATTTTATTTTTGTTTTTTATCATTACATATCATCACATCATATCATCTCTCATCATTATCATCATTATCATCATCACATCACATCATCATCACATCATCATCATCTCATCATAAATCATCATCTCATCTCACATCACATCATCTCATCATCTTATCATATATTATATTATATTATCTTTCATTATATTATCATTATCATTTCTCTCTCATCATCATCATCATAGTAAATGCAAAAGGGACAAAAACGACTCCACTCACTATACTGAGGGTGTAAACAGGAAGTGGGTTAAATAAAAAACCGGGAAAACCCCACGTTTTACAACCAATGCCAAACCGAAAGTGTTAAACGAAATCAATGACCTTTAACCGGAAATCTTTAAATCATAGTTAATGAGTTTACAACACACCAGACTACCTTACGGTTTTTCATGGGCATCATAGCAGAAGAGGCAAAATTTAAAAAGTATTATCTTTTCATATCGGAAGGAAATCTTTAAAACCGACTCTAATGATTTGTCCCTCCCCTCCTCCCAATAAGGCGACTGGACAGACGCCTCACCTTACGCATACAACAGGAAATGACCGCAAAGTGTTAACGCAATCATGACCAAACCCCAATTTTATCAATGACCGAACCAAAAATCATAGCACACACCTGGGGGCTCCCCCCCCTTTTCTCTCTAAAACCATATGCCAGGTACCACGATGATCCCTCCCCCCACCTCTTACCCCCCCCCAACCCCCCCACCCTTTTCCCTACCCTCCCACCCCCGCACCCAAATTTCATTTTTAAAACTGTATCGATAATTAACCGTTACACACACGGTGATCACCCTCCAATGAATGAGGCAATCAAAACCCAAAACCCATGCTAGGTCACGATAAAACCCCCCTTTCCCCTCCAAACCCCGCCCCCCCCCCCGCAATATTCATCGGTTTGAATTTGTACCTGGATCGAAATTGACCCTGTTAAAGCAAGTGCCACCCCCCTAATGTGAACAACATAATCCCCCAATCCATGTCCAGTTGCCCCCACCACCACCCCCTCTTCCATCCCCTCCCCCCCCACCCCGAAATATTCATCATATTTAAACTTGTACCTGGATCGAGAAGACCCGTTACGACGATGTCATCCCTCCTAATTAATCATAATAAAAATGCCTCTAATGATTCTAATAAGGCCCACCCCCAATAATGAGGCAATCATAACCCAACCCAAAGGGCCAGGTGTACAGTTGACCCACCACCCCACCCCCCTCTTCCCATACCCTCCCACCCCCCCCGCAATATTCATCTTTTTTAAACTTGACCTGGACGAGAATTACCCTGTTACAGACGAATGATCATCCATCCTAATTAATCATAACCATAATTCCCTTTAATGATTCAAATACAACCTCCCCACATTCCCCATCCCAAACAAAAAATATAAGAAAAGAAGCAAACAAACAATCCCCGTCCATTTAAGGGATAATCAGCCCTGCACTGAAGTGCGAGTGAACCCTCCTAATAAATGATGCAACATAACCCAACCAATCCCAGGGTCACTGATGCCCCCCCTCCCCATCACCCCCCTCTTCCCCCCCCCCCCCCCCCGCCACACCCCCCCCGCAATATTCTGTTTTTTTTGAACTTGCCCTGGATGGGAAATTGACCCTGTTCAGACGAGGACCACCCCTCCTAATGATGAAACTGTCATAATCAAAAACCCAAAGTCCTCCCCCCCATCCCCCCACCCCCATGGGTGGGTACACAACAGGTCTGCTAATCCCAAATAATTACCGTTCCATCCCTCGCCGCGAAAAGGGATAAAAATAAAATTAAACTAAAAAGGTTAAAAAACGCGGGTACGATATATCTTTTATTTTTCTTTTTCCCATACAGCATTTTTTGCGTTAATCCCGTATTTTGGTGTAAGCGTGTGGAAGGGAAAACTCGTGCTTGCAAAATTTGTCTCAAATGTCACCCCACCCCTCCTTCCTTCCAAAAATCATATTCTGTTTTTGTTTAAGAAATTATCAGGGTTTCTATTCTTTGTTTCTAACGATTTCTAACTTTGGTAAATTATGAAATATATTGGATAGATCTCTTCCCGGGGCAGCTCTTGGATTTTGATAGGGCAGTGTCGGGGGACCATCTTGTACGATAATTTTAAGTGTATGGAAGATAATTCTTTGTTCGTCGATCCTCCTCTTAAATGGTCTGCCACCATGGTTTAGGGAACTTAACCTTTTTCTTCATTGCGGTGTATCTCCAGGGGCGATGATTTTTTTTTGTAGTGTAGGGGGTTTTTTCTCCATTGAATATGTTTTTTTCCGGGCGTATTGTCCTCACAGTTCACTCCCAAACGACAAAACAGGGTTTAAAAATCCCATTGGCGGCAATATCTCCATGCTGGAAAAATACTGTATTGTTGGGGGGGGGCGGTTTTGGGAGGGTAGGGGCCCATCTTTTAACATTTTTATACTAGCCTTTTCTTCATCCCAAAAGACTTTTCATAAAAAATTAATATTTATTGAAAAGGATCATAAAATTCTTTTTGTACTTTATTATACTCTAAAAACTTACACAAACATACCCCCTAAGAGGCGATAACAAAAATAACAGGGTTAAAGTTTCCTGTAAATGTAAATGCGATCCCAAATATTTATCCCTTTTCACTTTCATACTTAAAAATAAAGGTTATTTACCTAATAATTGAATGACGCTGGTTTTTTTCTATTTAGAGAGCTTAATGGGTTTTTCGGGTACTCACCAGTCAAAGAGGGTTTTTCCCCTTGTTTTTACGCCTGAACCCAAATTATCTCCCAAAACTAGCGTCACTATTGCCCTATTTAATAACTTTGTTTGAACTTGTAATGACTGCAAATGGCCGTGTTCGGGGGTGATCCCTTTTCAAAACAATAAAAATAACCGCGCAAGGGAAAGAACCCACCCAGGAGGATAAAAGTCGGGCCAGTAACGACCAAATTCAAGGTGTTGACCCGGGAACGGTGATTTCCTTTTCCTTTCCCCTTTACCCCCCTGCCCATTTCCCCCATCCCCCTTAAAAACCATAATAGTAGAAAAAGAAGAAACAAAAAAATCACCAGTCACAAGCCCTTTAAGGAGATAAAACACCCCTTCCTAAGTTTCAGGTGAGTGTACACCTTACTAAGGGCGTGACCGTCAATATGATACCCATGTCATTTGTCGCTGACGCCCCACCTCCTCCACTCCCCCTCCTCCCCCATAGCCTTTATTATGACTCTCAAGCTTTACAAAAACCACGTCCTGGGGCGTAACACAAAAAAGGGGTTTTAAAGCTCTTTTGAAAATGAAATGCGATAACCATATTTCATACTTTCACTTTTCATACTTTAAAACTAACGGGTTTAATTTACCAAATAGCTAAAAAGACGCTGGTCTATTCCTTTCAGAGCCTAAATAGTGTTTTAAAGGTATCTACCCAGGCAAAGACGGGTTTCCCCCCTCATTTTACGCCTAAACACCTATTATTACCAACAAAGCGTCACCACCTGCCCACGTGTTGACTCAGTTATGTTTTGCTAATTAACCCAAGGGACAATGCGTATTTTCCCTAAAATGTTCCTGCCGCATTTCTGTGTTTTACAATTACAATACAACTTGGAAATATATTTTTTTTTCCCCTTAAGACCCATATGAAAACTATATCAACAGCATCCTTCCAAAAGAGATCGCATAACAAAAATCCTCCGTTTTTGATAAATATCACACAGAAAGGGGACTAGCTCTTCAAAAATTTACTCCCCCTCCTCAAAATTTGTCTATAGTACTGGCTACACGTATATGGGAAGGAAAAAGAACGTCCCAAAACGGTAAAAAAATATTGTTTCTCATTCAGGCCCCCCTTTTATTAATTAAATATACATTATTTCTTAAATCTTTTACAAAGAGAGAAAATTCTTAAGTCGCATGAAAAAAATTTTCTACTCACCCCTTCCACATTTCTAAAAAACTTGATATACACATCCCAAAGGAAAAAAACCTTCACCTATAATTTTTCCTATGCCACAGTTGTGCAGTGACAAAAACTGTTAAAGACCCTGTACTATTTCTACTAAAGAACAAAAAAAAACTCGATTAATTGTTAAAAATTTTTCCCCTTTTTTAGCAATTGACTCCTATAAAAACCCAAAATTTTATAAGATATAAAAAAGAGGTAAAATAAATAACCCCTCATATAAAATGCTTTTAAATTGTTCGCATACTGGACAAAGCACACCACAAATTAGCCAAAGCAGAGATTTTGACCATGGGTTTTTTTACCAGAGGGGTAAAAATACATGGCACCCGCGATGCGATAGATCTTAGCAGACGAGTTTTTTCCCAACTGACGTTTTTTTTTTTTTTTTTCTTAAACCGAGTTATCAACAAAATATATTAATTTTTTAAATCAAAACGTTTTTTGAAAAAATAAAAAAAAAAAAATTTGCTTCTTGTTGTGTGTCTACTTTAGTTTATTTTTTTTTTACAGGGCAGTAAAATGAAGGCGAGAAACATACATCGGCAGGTAATTTTATAGAGAAAGGGTTAAAATCACAGCCAAAGCCGCACCAAGCATATTTTCTAAAATAAAAAAAAAAGCTTCGTTTAGGAGAAAAAATATTCGCTTACTCATAAAAGGGAGGGAAAAGCTTTTTTCAAAATTAGAGAAAAAAAAATGCCTTTTTTTCAATAAAGGGTAATTGAAGTAAGTATAGAACTAAAAAGTTTTTCAGACTTGGGGAAAAAATTTGGGAAGGTTTTAAAAAAAAAGTTTAGCACTATCACTTTAACAAAAAATCTTATTTATCTAAAAATCCTTCCTAAAATCTGACAATGCTCCGCCAAATCCAAAAAGGACGCCACAGACAGGTATCAGGGAATCCCCTGCTTTCAGAGATAATGACTTCATCGACTACTAAACCATTAATGGAGTGCGAAGTGAGAAGGGCGATCAAAAAGCGACACCGTGGAAGTACTTTTCTCGTTTCCTTTCGGAAGAACTGCAAGTTTTAAAGAATATTACCATGGAAATCGCACCCCTTCAAACATTTGACCAAGGTAAAACCCCCCTGTTCAGATAGCTAGAAATTTTTAGAAATGCTCGCTTTGTTTGTTGATCTTTCGTAGCCTTTCTTCACACCCCTCGTTCCGCTGTCACGGTCTGTTCTCCCTATCAAATGCCATATCTTTTTGGGGAGGCCTCACCCCCTTTTCCTAATCTGCTCCTCCTCCCCCTCCCCCCCACTAAGCCGATGCTGATTTACCGCGAGGGGTGTAAAATGGTGATTTTAATCAAATTGGAGCTAACATAACTTCACACAACACTAAATTGTATTGACTTGATTTACAGAATTGGGAGCTTTAGCCTATCAAGCTTGGAGGTTTCCTTTCGAAAAAAACATAAAATTTGATAATGTCTTTTATTGTATATAAAATAGATTCTCCCTATACTGCATACACAAACAACATAGTACAAAAATTTGCCGCGATATTTCTCAGAATTTATAATTTCCCTCATTCATTCAGTTTTGCTTCTCGCTTTCCCCCATTATTTTTTTTTCCCCTTCGAGACAGAAATACGCGGTAAACAGGGGGACGATTTTCTGTCTTCCCGGCATGTCACCCCGTCGGAAGGAGCATTCGATTTTTTATAAGGCTTATAAATACAACAAACCCCTCCGGCCCTTACATATAGTATTTTTATCAAATTTTTTATGTAAAAGTGTATTCTTATTTTTCAAGAAAATAAATTTTTCCAATGGGGATCAATAATGTATTTTTTTTGCATAAAAATTCCATCTAACCTTTCTATTAAAAAAAAGAAATAAAAAAATTCCCAAAAATATTAAAATTTTTGTCTTAGAAAAAAAAAAAAACATTTATCGATTGATTGTTATTTAAAAAATCGCCCCGCCTACCCAAAAAAACACCAAAAAATTTATAAAAAATCAAATATGTAGTGTTATAAAATATCAGCTATTTTCATGTTTTATGCATCCCTTTTATTTTGTTTTAAAAATTAGACTCCCCTTGGGAAAAATAAAAAGTCCCATGTCACAAACCTCCGATCATTTTCCCGCGAGACAAGTACATAGTCGAAAAGGGTGCACATTTTCCCCTCGTCTAAGCTGGGTCAACATTACAAGGAAATATTCTCTGACGACGAAGAAGACGGTTTTAAAAGTAGGCATTACAGGAATGATTATAATGTAACCGCCAATAGAAGTTTTGTAACAAGGGGGGAGAATCGGGCACTAATGACAGCTAAAAATGACCACTTTGAGGGGTACCATTGGCGGTCGCATTTAGTGGGGAAAATGGGCAGCATTCTCGAGTTTGTACTTGTCTACTGGAAAAATTTTCGGGGATTGTGACATAGGCTTATTTGTTTCCTAAAGGGGTCTAATATTTTAAACAAAAAATTAAAGGTGCATAATAAATTGCAATAGCTGTTCGCAAAAGAAAAAACGAGTTAAGTTTTCCCTAATCCCCTGGGGGCAGACTGTCATTTAAGAGGAGGATACGATCGAGACAAAAAAAATTACTTTATACAGCTCTAAATTATCGCACATAATGGTCCCGACACATGCCCTATCAAAAAATCCAAAGGCTCCCCGGTGAAGATGATCATCCAAAAATTTCTCATCATTCACCCAAAATTTAAAATCGTTAGCAAACAAGAATAGAACCGTGATATTTCTTTAGCAAAAACAGAATATGTTTGGGGAGGAGGGGGGTTTGGTGATTAAGGGCAAGGGGCAACACGAGTTCTTCTCCTTCCCTCGCTTACACCCTATCGGGATTGACGCAAAAAATGGTGTTATTGGGAAAAAAAAAATAAAGTATATATCGTACACCGCGTTTTATAATCCTTTTCAGTTAATTTTATTTTATCCTTGTCGCGGCGAGGAGGGGGCGGTAATTTTTGTCATTAGCGACCCGTTGGTGACCGACCTGATGGGGGTGGGGGGGCGGGGGGGGGGAAAGTTAGGGGTTTTGATTATGACAGTTTCATTCATTAGGAGGGTGGTCACTCGTCTTAACAGGGTCAATTCTCGATCCAGGTGATTCAAACACTGAATTTTCGGGGGGGGGTGGGGGGGGGGGGGGGGGAGGAGGGTGTGAGGGAGGTGGGGCATCAGTGACACCTGGTATTGGGTTTTGGTTATATTGCTCATTCATTAGGGGGGGGTGCCCCTTACTTCTGCAGGGCTGTATTATCTCCTTAATGGACGGTGATTGTTTTTTTTGCTTTTTTTTTTCTTATATTATTGCTTTTGGGGATGGAGGAATGTGGGGGGGTGTGTATTAGCATCCTTAGAGGGACATTTATGGATTAGATTAATTTGGATGGGTGTCATTCTCTGTAACAGGTCAATTCTCGATCCAGGTACAAATTTAAAAAATGAGAATATTGGGGGGGTGGGGGGGGAAGGGGATGGAAGAGGGTGGTTTGGTGGGGCAACGTGACACCCGGTATTGGTTTTTGGTATGATTTTCATTATTAGGAGGGGGGTCACTTTGGGCTTTAAAAAGGGTCATTTATCCAGGGACAAGTTTAAAAACATGATATTTCGGGGGGGGGGGTGTGGAGGGAGGGGTTTTCTGGACCCGGCATCGGGTTGGTTATGATTGCCTCATTCATTAGGAGGGGTGTCACTCGTGTGTGTAAATGGGTTTAATTATCATACGGTACAAGTTTTAAAAATATGGATTTGCGGGGGGGGGTGGGGGGGTATGGAAGGGGTGGTGGGGTTGGTCTTCACCAAAAGTTTTGAAATCGTTAGCAAACAAAAGAATAAACCCTGATTATTTTTTAGCAAAAAAAAATAGATTGGGAGGAGGGGTGGTGGTGACATTAGAACAATTTTGCAAACGATTCTTTCCTTCCACTCGCTTTCACCATATCGGGATTACGCAAAAAAGCGTGGATGGAATAGAAAAAAAAAAAGTATATACGTACCCGCGTTTTTTTAATCCTTTTTAGTTTTAAATTTTTATTCTTTTCCTTGTGCGGCGAGGGATGGAACGGGAATTATTGGTCATTAGCAACCTGTTGTGTGACCGACCTGATGGGGGGGGGGACGGGGGGGGGACGTTAGGGTTATTGATTAGGGGGACAGTTTCTTCATTAGGGGGGGGTCACCTCTGTAACAGGCAATTCCGATCCAGGTGCAAAATTCAACACGAAATATTGCGGGGGCGGTGTGGCGGGGGGGGGGGGGGGGGGGGGAGGAGGGGTGATGAGGGAGGTGGGTCATCAGTGACACCTGGTATTGGGTTGGGTTATGATTTCATCATTTATTAGAGGGGGGATCACTCGCACTTTAGGCCGGGGGGTATTACTCCTTAAGTAGGACTTGTATTTGTTTGTTTGCTTCTTTTTCTTACTTTTTGCTTTGGTATTGAGGAAAGTGGGGGGAGGTGTGTATTAGACTCTTTTGAGGGGCTTTATGGATTATGATTTAATTAGGGTGGTATCATTCGTCTGTAACAGGGGCAAATTCTCGATCCAGGGCAAGTTTAAAATGATGAATATTGCGGGTGGGGGGGAGGGGATGGAAGAGGGTGGTGGTGGGGGGGTCAAAATGTGACCCTGGTATTTGGGTTGGATTTATATTGTCTCATTCATTAGGAGGGGTGGTCACTGTCCCCGTAACAGGGTCAATTCTCGTCCGGACAAGTTCAAACCTGAATATTGCGGGGGGGGGGGTGTGGAGGGGGGGAGGTCTCTGTGAAACCGCATCGGGTTGGAAATTTTGATTGTCATTATTAGGAGGGTTATCACTCGTGTGTGTAAATGGGTTAATTTTCGATACGGGACAAATTTTAACATGATGGTATTGCGGTGCGGGGGTGGGGGGGGTATGGAAGAGGGGGGTGGGGGTGGGGATTGGGGGGTAAAGGGTGGGGGGGGGGGTCATTGTGGTCCTGGCATATGGTTTTAGAGAGAAGGGGAGGGGGGTTCCTCCAGGGGTGTGCTAAATTTTGGTTACGGTCATTGATAATGATTTTGGGTTTCGGTCATTTATTTCGTTTCACTTTCCGGCATTTAAACCCGTTGTGATTTCGTAAAGGGAGGGGTTTTTGTCCAGTCGCCCGTATGGAGAGGAGGGGAGGGGCAGATATCATTAGAGTCGGTTAATGATTTCCTTCCGACTTGATTATGATAATCACTTTTAAATTTTGCCTACTTTTTGCTATGATGCGCCTGACGACCATAAGGTGCTGGTGTGCATGCTAAAAATCTTAAATATGATTAAAAGATTTCCCGGGTTTGGGCTTGATTACGTTTAAACCTTGCGGTTTCGGTCATTGGTTTCGTGAATCGATTGCGGTTTCCGGTTTTTTATTTCCACTTCCTTTTTACACCCCCATGTACGTACGTGAGTAAGTCATTCGTCCCTTAGCATCTACTATCTCTCATCTCATTTCTTATTCTTTTATTAGTATTTGTATCATTATTTTTTATTTTCATTTTTTATTATTTCATTATTATTTTTTCATTATTATTATTATTTTTATTATTATTATTATTATTTTATACAAAAGTTTCCTAAGATCTGCTAATTAAAATCAAACACCGAGTCACTACCAGGGGACCTAGGGTGATTGAAGTTTGAGGCAATGGAACATAAACAAAAACATGCAAAATATGCAGAACAACCACAAATCAAAAGATCAAAAAGATAATTATTATTATTATTATTTTATATATATATATAAAATAAAATTATATATATATATTTTATATATATTTATATATATTATATATATATATATATATATATATATATGAGCATGTTACAATAAGATCAAAGTGATATGATAAAGAGAAATGCTATTAAATTGGACGGGAGGAATTGAAACTCGTCCAAGGAAATGAAGGAAGGATACCGGGGGAAGGGGGGAGTGTATCGATCCCGTCTTACTTTTTTTTGTCATATTTACTTTTATAAGAATTATTGATTTATGCTTATTAGGAAAAGGGAGGTTGTAGAGTTAACCTGAAGAGTTTAATTAAGTTAGCAGACAAGAACATTCATTAGTGTTCTTATAATGATTATTGCTTAGATGTCCGAATACAAAGTAATATGCCCCCTATTTATTTTGATATGATTATATAGATTTGGATAAAACTGTTTCTGTGACCACTGTACCCTTTGGTGCACACCAACAGGAATAAGTTCAAGCACTCCATGAGCCTTACAAATGAAGTAACATTTTAAAGAAACCCTTACATCGGCGAAACCCAAAGGAATTACGTTAATGATAGCTAAACATAATGGTCCCTCCATAGGGATTGACCGCACTATTTTGTCTCCTTAAAAGTCTTATAACTGATTCACTTTTATCAAATCTTTATACGTTTTTCAAAATTTTGATAGCTTACACAAAACAAAAAAGTTATGACTAACTCTAGAAACCTTATACCTCCAGAACCACTATGATATTTCTTCACACCATTCTTATGAGCTAATGAATTTTGCTGTTTTAAATAGTCGTGGGGAGCATTGTATTTAAAAGATCTGTTCATTATGTTAAAAAGGAAGGGAGCACCGTGTCTGAGCATGCATTTGATATTATTTTTTTCCCCCGAACTACTGAAAAATTCATTTGGAGTGCTGCATACATATCAAGCTTTTTTTCTTTTCTTTTTTTTTGGCAAAATTGAATTTCATTGTCTTCGTTGGTCCTATTTTTCTTTTTGGGTGAATGTTCAAATACTTTTCAAATAATTTTCTATATGTGACTGACCACTTAGCATTTGTATTTGTTACTTGTTTATATGGTCTGTCTACAATTTGCATTACCATTTTCTTATTTTACAGGAAAAAATTGAATAATATAAACGAACACAACTTAATAATTGTTTGCTGCTGTTTTCAAGTAAATAATGCTAGTTAGACATGGGGTGTATTGAGACTGGAGTGAGAAAATACTACAATTGGGAAATGGTCGGTGAATGATGACGCATCGATATTGCCAAAATTTTTTAGGTGATTTTCGCATATGGCGCGGTATTCCCAT
>NW_023662889.1:0-5000 GCF_015228065.2 Penaeus monodon
TTTTAAATATATATATATAATATATATTTTTTATATAATATTAATATAAAAAATTATATATAATATATAATATATATAAAAAAATATATATTTAAAAAATATATATATTATATATATTAAAATATATTTTTAATATAATAAATTATATATATTATAAAAATATTTTATTATATATATATATTATATATATATAATATATAAATGTAATTTTTAAATATATATATACACTAACATACACATCACGTGTGTGGTTGTGTTGTGTGCTTTGCCTATGTGCTCGTTAGTCACATAAACTATTAACTGAAAAGACTATATAATATATAAAATATATTTTTATATATATATATAATATATTATAATATATAAAAATATATATATAAAAAATTATATATATATATTTTATATAAATTATTATTACTAAAATTATTATTTTTAAATATATATATATAATAAATATTATTATAATATATATAATATTATTATAAAAATTTTTTATATAATATATAAAAATTATATATTATATATATATATATATATATTATATATAAAATAATATATTATATATAATTATATCACATCATCATCCTCACCCGGTTAGGCCGTTGGTGCACACTGTCTTGGCATCTTTTCCTCCATTTCCTCCTGTTGAGACTGGTGACAAGCTCTCTGAATTTTAAAAAGTCCCACCCTTTATGTCGTCTTCCCCATGTTCTTATTGGCCTACCTTTGTTGGTTTTTTCCCTCACAGTATCTTGCATGAGAAACTTTGTTGTTTATTTCTCCTGACCTGGTGCCCAAAAAACTAAGTTTGCTTTGGCGATAGTGCGCATGAAGGTTTCTGGCCTGTCATTTTCTTGGAAAAAATTTCTATTACTTACCAGACATAGCCATTTGTTCGCCCTTCTCTCTCCCCTGCTATTCCTAAAACTTTCTGTAACATTTTTCTTTCAAAAGTTTTCCACCTTTTTCATTTTTTCATTATTGTCCAAACTCTCGCACCAACTTTAAAAAATTTTTTACCATCACTTTAGTATTTATTTTTTTTTCCATGCTAATACTCCTCTTTTCCAAATAGATTCCCAATCTAGCTAAAGCCTTGTTGCCATTCCTACACGATGTCTAACTTCAATTTCGCTGGTTCCATTTTCTGTTAATTTTGCACCTAGAATTTGAATTCTGACACATGTTCTATTGTTCTCCTCTAACATAGACCAAAAGTTTTTCAATTGATGTTCCTCCCACTGACCATTATTTTGCTTTTTTTTGCACAATTTCCTTCCAAAAACCTAGTGATTTTTTCATCCAGTCGTCTTTTTTTCTGCTAATTCTCCGATTTTCCGCTTTTAAAAGTCTATGTCATCAGAAAAACCGAATTGTTAACTACACGTCCTGTACACTTTATGCCTCCTGAAAAAAATTCAAAAAGGGATCTTGCTTATTCTTTCCAAAAACAAATTGAAAAGTGCGGAGACAAATGCTCCTTTTCTAACGCCCCCTGTCTTTCGAACCATTCGCTGTTTGATACCCACTATAACTGTTTTTTTCGCATTCTCATATAAAATTTTTGGATAAGCCCAGTCATACCCTGGTTGATGTTTTTACTTTTGGCCTTGTATGCCATAGCGCTTCGGCCTACCCTACGAATGCTTTTTTAAAAATCAATAAAGTTTTTGGGGAAAAATTCTTCTGATGATTCTCTGACTTTCCAAAGGGGCCTTTAAATTTTAAAAATTTCTTTCCCTGGCTTCGATTTTTCTGAAGCCATTTTTGAAACATCTAGAAATTTTTTCATTCCCGGGGTTTTTTTTCTATTTTGTGATGGGATAAGACTTTGCTAGGGTAAAATTATAAGGTGATTTTGCGATGTTCACTACTTTTTTACTCATTTCTTTTTTTGGGATAGGAATGAGAATGGACTGGGGCCATTTGTAGGCCCTTTACCATTTTGGGGTATTCGGTTGCGCAGAAAAAGTAAATTTTTATAAAGGGATTCCACCGCACTTAATTTTGCTGGGAAGGGTTTTCATATCCAGGTGCTTTTTTTTTTCAACTTTTTTAAACGCGCCCTTAATTCCGACTAATACTGGTTCGGGTTTCCCCTCTATGTACCTCGCTAATACTGTTCTATCAAAAGTCTGCTTTATGTTTACAACTCGCTACAGTATTTTCTCCCTCTAGCTTCACTTCGGTGGTTATTTGTTAACAGCTTACCCGGTTTTTTCTCTGTTACTTTGTTCTTCCTGTCTTTCCTTTTTTTAAACCTTTATTACACTGTAGGGTTTTCTAGAATTGTTTACTGCTAAACTTTTTTTCATACCTCCTTTTTTTTCAACCCAATTAAAATATATATATTTTTAATAAAATATATATAAAAATATATATATATATATATATATATATATATATATATATATATATATTCACACATATATGTCATAAATCTATATAACTGTAAGACTATATATATATATAAAATATTTATATATATTATATAATATATATATATATATATATTATATATATATATGTGTGTGTGTGTGTGTGTGTGTGTGTGTGTTTTGTGTGTGTGTGTGTGTACACACACACACACACACACACACACAACACACACACATACACACACACACACACACACACACACACACACATAATATATATATATAATATATATATATATATATATATATATATATATATGTATATATATATATGTATGTATGTAAATATATAATGTCTGTAAAGAAGTGGATAAATAAAGAGTTTTTGAAAAATAAAAGTAAAAATTAACATTATGAACATTATTTGACTCACCCAACTGAAATACTTTCTCCAATATCCACGAGAGAATTAATCATACTTGTATTTGATCACCACTTCATTTTTTCGGCCTCATCTCCATCAGATTTCATTTTCTGAATGATTGGCACTAAAAAATCATTCATGCAATGACAACAGTTTATAACAAAGTCACCATTTAAACCTGTGAGTCAGTAATTTTCAAATTCTGGATGAACAACGTTGTTATCCAGCGCATTTATGACCATGCTATTAATGAACGTGTTGCAAAAACTACATACATACACACACCCATATACACACACACTCACACATACTGTACACACACATTCACACACACACACACATACACACACACACACACCACGTGTGTGTGTGTGTGTGCGAGTGTGTGTGTATGTGGGGTGTGTGTGCGCGTGTGTGTGTGTTGTGTGTGTGTGTGTGTGTGTGTGTGTGTGTGTGTGTGTGTGTGTGTGTGTACATATATATATATACATATATATAAAAAAATATATATATATACATAAATAATAAAAAAATATATATATAAACATATATATATATATATATATATATATATATATATATATAATTATTAATATATATATACATATATACATAATATATTATACATTTTATATATGCATATTACATATATTTACATATATATGGGCCTATACATATACATATAAATTTATTTCGTGTTTTGTGTGCATGGGTCGGAATGCAGTATATACATATATATATATATATATATATATATATATATATATATATAATATATATATATATATAATATATATATTATATATATATATATATTATATATATATATATATATAATATATATATATATGTTTTTTTTCTCCTTTTATGGATTCGTTAATCTCTGTGGCCTCGGATATTGAAGATCCGCGCCGTGCCGGAGGGCGAGCAGCCTCCTGCTCGGCTGCCATTGTGTCGTTTTCCTTTGTCTCATTTCCTTTCGTTAGATAGTTTTGCGTGGTATCCCGGTGGATTTCCTCTACTTTCGTTTTTTTTCTTCTTTTCCTTTTTCTTTAAATACACTTTTGAACAAAAAAGAAAAAGAAAAAGGAAAGTTTTATCACGTGCACCTTTGTATTTGTTTATTCATTTGAACAACTTTACCGTCAGGATTTTTTATTTATTCTTTATTTATTTACTTTTTTTCAAGGTATGTGGGGAAAACGTTTCTAAATCTCATTCAGGACATCCTATCCATCCATTTTATCATTTCATTTATGGTGTTTTTGCTCGTTTATCAATTAATTTTGTTGCGACATCACTCGTGGAAATTTCTCAGACGTCTGATTCGATTTCCCACGGTCAGACTGATCAGTCAGCTGATGCTTGGTTATCGCAAGCCAACTCCTGTATTTGGCCGTCTATCTTTTCTCGAGTATTGAATTTAACCAAATGAACAGCGGTGGTAACACTGGGTTTAAGAGAAGAATTTAATTAACTGAAATTTGCCTGCTGTTCTTAGCCGCAGGAAGTTTGAATAAAGTTTGTTTAATATTATTTTATCTTTACCTTTCACCAGCCATGGGCTTTAATCTGACTAAAAAAATGTTTGTTTGTTTATAAACCCTCTGCCAGACACTCAACTTTAAAGTTTATTCGTTTTGCTTTGCATTCGTTATGCGACTTATTGCAATATTTTAGCTACCTAAAGCACTGCTGAATTCAATAATTAAATCTGGCTTCTGAGGAAAAAAGTATCAGTGAATTTTGATGACTTCTCTAAAGAGAAGATATAATTGTCAGATTATGGAAAGAGGAAATCAGACTTCGATAAGATATAACCAAACTGAGTAAACAGCCATTATAGGAGAAGATATAGGAAAATGAAAACATGTTCTTACGAAGTTTTTATTTCTTACATTTTTTCCTATAGTCATCTGAAACTATGGCAGTTGTATTAATAGATAATATAATCTGAAACAATTATTTCCTTATATTCAAAACACCGTTGAAGCTGGTTTACTTAAACATCCAGAAGCTCACATTCTACCATATATAATCTTGAGACTTTTGTATAAGAAAAGATGTACTAAAATTAACAATTTTAGAATGTAATGGAAGAAGGTTCTTTCATTAAATAAGATTTCCAGTTACTCGTCAAAAGGGCAAAAGGACGTCTACTGTACTAAACTTATTTATAAGGGTCGGTTTTTTAATCC
>NW_023662890.1:0-2500 GCF_015228065.2 Penaeus monodon
CGCTGTCTGTTTATCCTACTTATAGGTTTCCTCTGTGTGCAATGGACGGCTGGGGTTACCATCCACAGGCGGTGAAGGGGATTGAACGTATGTCAGCGAAATTGCGAGACGGAAAGATACATTGCATCAAACAGCACACTGCATCACACACACACACACACACAGACACACACACACACACACACACACACACACACATACATATATATGTGTTGTGTTTGGGTAAGTAAAAAAGGACGTGTCTTTCCACCGACACCTGGCATTGGACAAGGTTCTCACTCGGGAGTCATTAGCAAGGCAATATTTACATCAACATGTGGGTGTAAACAGGACAGTGATCTTTATAATTACTGATGTCTGTTTATTTATTTATTTATTCACTTATTTATTTGTTTGTCTTTAACAAATGTATCATTCGCAGTGGAGGCTGAGAATAAAATGCAGGGAAAGTAGCAAGCTGTCATTTCGAACACTACATGAGAAAAGGGACTTGCAGAAACTGAACCGAAAATCATTCTTTTTTGTGAGTGAAATAACTGTATCTCCTTTTAAAATGTATGTTAACGTTTTATTTATGTTTATATCTTACCCGATATAATGCTGAAGAAAAATTACGCATGTAGGATTAAGAAAATGTTGAATGACTGTGACTACGAAATGAGCAACTCTATCATTCAAATGAACTTACACATAAACACATACTCACTCACACAAACACACACATATATACACATGCACACACACACACACACACACACACACACACACTCACTCTCACACACACACACACACACACACACACTCATGATCATACACACAAGCACACGTACACATACACATACACACACACACACACCACACACACACACACACACACACACACACACACACACACACATAAATATATATATATATATATATATATATATATATATATATATATATATATATATATATATATATATATATATATATATATATATATATATATATATCCAAGATACTTTAGACACAATAAAAACAGAGATGTAAAAGTAATCATGGGAGACCTCAACGCCAAAGTAGGAAAAAATTATCTAAAAAATGACACCTGTGGAAAATTCGGCCTTGGAGATATAAATGAAAGAGGTAAAAATTTTATTGAATTCTGTAGTACAAATAATCTAGTTATAGCCAATACATTGTTCCACCACCACCCAAGACACTTGTACACGTGGTTTTCACCAGACAAAAGAACACGCAACCAAATTGACTACATTGTGCTGAACCAAAAATGGAAAAATTGCATAAAAAATGCCAAGACAAGACCTGGTGCCGACTGCAACCCTGACCACCAACTACAAACTATCGACTTTAAAATAAGACTCAAAAAGATGGAGCGTCCAACACCACCTCTAAAGCTCGACTACAAAACTCTTGATAACAATTACAGAATTACAGTGTCAAACAAATTTGAAATACTCAATCAATGTGAAGATGATAAAACACCAAATGAGTTGTGGGAAGAAGGAAAAGAACTCCTGCTGAGCGCTGCTTAAGAAACTATCGCCAAAAAGAAAAATACAAATTCCCCCTGGATATCTGAAAAAAACACTAAGTGAAATTGAAACAAGAAGATGCCTAAAATCAAAGGGTATCAATAATCCAGTTGAAAAAGTAATTTACAAAAAAACAAAATACAAAAATTCAAAGATTATTGCGACAAGATAAGGAAAAATATTTAAATGAACATTGCCAGAGAATCGAAAACTGTACCAAGGAGTACGAAACATCAAAATAAAATTTAAACCTACAATGGACACTATCAAAACTGAAGATGGACTTGTTTTATGTGAGGTTAAAGAAGTCAAAGATAGATGGAATCAATATTGTTCCAACCTATACAAAAAGAATAAAGATCTAACAACAACATTAATTAGACTCAATGACAACGAAGATGAACCACCGCCACTGCTAGACGAAGTTATAAAAGCCATAAAAGAAGTAAAGAATAACAAGAGCCCGGGAATAGATGAAATAACAGCAGAACTAATTAAGAATGCTGGCGAAAGTGTTGAATACTTCTTCTACAAAGTCTGTACAAAAATATGGAATAAAAGAAGATGGCCAGAAGACTGGGTAAAATCAATCTTTACTCCCATACCTAAAAAAGGTGACGCACTCCAATGCAACAATATTAGGACAATTGCATTAATAAGTCACAGCATCAAATTTTTTTTGAAAATTATTGCTAAAGAATGAAGTTGAAGTTAAGAGAGGAAATTGCAGACGAACAAGCAGGTTTTCGCCATGGAAAAGGTACCAGAAACCAGATTCTAAATCTAAAATTGATCATAGAGAAAAACAGAGAACATCAAAAAGACCTATACCTGTGTTTCATCGATTATATGAAAGCTTTTGATACTGTTGATCACGATATCCTCTGGAATAACATGAACGATATGAAGTTTCCAAAACATCATCCAACTAATAAAAGCCATGTATGACCAACAACAAGCAG
>NW_023662890.1:10000-12500 GCF_015228065.2 Penaeus monodon
GAAATATGCTGAAAATAATAAGGTTAATAACCACAATGATCCGCAATAATAAATGTTCTAATAAATGTTTTTACGGTTCTTAAAGGGTTTCTTTAATATGAAGAGTGACATTCCTAGGCGCTCCGGATTACAATTAGAAAATTGGATGACTATATCGTCTCTGTGTGTCAGGTTAAATAATGGTGTGTTCAGCATTTCTTTACTGTGTGTTCACCGAATGCAGCTTTATTTTTGCACTCTTATTTCTATCTTTTGAAAACATGGCATAATGATACATCTCTTGTATTGAATAATCATCTATAATTAATAAAATCTCAAAAAAGAGGAATCTATATTCTCACTGTAGTCGATATATATATGTATATATATATATATATATATATATATATATATATATATATATATATATATATATATATATATATATATACATATATATATATATATATATATATATATATATATATATATATATATATATATATATATATATATATATATATCATCAATACGGTATGCTCATGTTTGAGCAGCCGTGGACCTCTCCACCATCCTTCGCCACTAAACTCGATCTTACGCTTTTCTTTCCACTTGTACCATCGACAGCCCGCAAATATCTTTGATGTTGTCGCTCAGTCTTGTCTTCGGTTTGCCTCTTCCTCTGTTTCCTATCACCATCCCTGTCAGCAGTCTTTCTCAATACTTTACTTCTCATTACATGACCAATAAACTTTAATTTCCTCCTGTTCAAGATGTCCAACAGCCGGTCTTTACAATTTATTTTTCTCAGCACTTCATCATTCGTCTTCTTCTCTGTCCAGCTAATGCGCAGTACTCCTCTGTAACACCACATTTCAAAACTATTGATCTTTTTCTTGTCTATGTACTTCAGCACCCAACACTCAGAACCATATGATGCAATTGGGAAAACTAATGAGTTCAATAACCTCAGCTTTGTCCGTAAGGTAATGCTTCGGTCTTTCCAGATGTTATTGAGAGCAATTGTGGCGTTTTTGGCAATGGCAATTCTTCTTTTTTATCTCCGGTGAATCATCATATGTATTAGTTAAAACAGCTCCAAGATAAGTGAACTCTTTCACATTTTCCACAATCATTCCATTGATTGTAACATGTTCATCATTGTTCATTGCGGTTATCTTTGAATCTTCATGATCTTAGTTTTCTTGGCATTAAGAAACAAGCCAGCCTTTTCGCTTGCTTCTCTAACTTTATCTAGTAGTTGTTGTAGTTCAGTGATACTGCTGGCAATCAAAACTATATCATCGGCGTACCTTAGATTTGATGTTTTGTATCCTCCAACATCTACAGTTCCTTCAAAATTCTCTAGAGCACCTCTCATAATTGTTTCAGAATATATATTAAAGAGGTGCGGAGACAGAATGCAACCCTGTCGTACTCCTTGTTTGACTTCGAACCATTCTGTTAACCCATAAGTGGTTCTTACAGCTGCTTGTTGTTGGTCATACATGGCTTTTATTAGTTGGATGATGTTTTGGAAACTTCATATCGTTCATGTTATTCCAGAGGATATCGTGATCAACAGTATCAAAAGCTTTCATATAATCGATGAAACACAGGTATAGGTCTTTTTGATGTTCTCTGTTTTTCTCTATGATCAATTTTAGATTTAGAATCTGGTTTCTGGTACCTTTTCCATGGCGAAAACCTGCTTGTTCGTCTGCAATTTCCTCTCTTAACTTCAACTTCATTCTTTAGCAATAATTTTCAAAAAAAATTTGATGCTGTGACTTATTAATGCAATTGTCCTAATATTGTTGCATTGGAGTGCGTCACCTTTTTTAGGTATGGGAGTAAAGATTGATTTTACCCAGTCTTCTGGCCATCTTCTTTTATTCCATATTTTTGTACAGACTTTGTAGAAGAAGTATTCAACACTTTCGCCAGCATTCTTATTAGTTCTGCTGTTATTTCATCTATTCCCGGGCTCTTGTTATTCTTTACTTCTTTTATGGCTTTTATAACTTCGTCTAGCAGTGGCGGTGGTTCATCTTCGTTGTCATTGAGTCTAATTAATGTTGTTGTTAGATCTTTATTCTTTTTGTATAGGTTGGAACAATATTGATTCCATCTATCTTTGACTTCTTTAACCTCACATAAAACAAGTCCATCTTCAGTTTTGATAGTGTCCATTGTAGGTTTAAATTTTATTTTGATGTTTCGTACTCCTTGGTACAGTTTTCGATTCTCTGGCAATGTTCATTTAAATATTTTTCCTTATCTTGTCGCAATAATCTTTGAATTTTTGTATTTTGTTTTTTGTAAATTACTTTTTCAACTGGATTATTGATACCCTTTGATTTTAGGCATCTTCTTGTTTCAATTTCACTTAGTGTTTTTTTCAGATATCCAGGGGGAATTTGTATTTTTCTTTTTGGCGATAGTTTCTTAAGCAGCGCTCAGCAGGAGTTCTTTTCCTTCTTCCCACAACTCATTTGGTGTTTTATCATCTTCACATTGA
>NW_023662891.1:0-15581 GCF_015228065.2 Penaeus monodon
TTTTTGGGAAATAAAACAGGGTTTATAGAGTTTTCTTTTTTGTACGTCAAAAAGGGGGGTGAATTTATGGGCAGAGTTTTTGGTGGGGCATAGATTCCTTGAGCAATCTAACACCCGCAATTTTCAGCATTTGATTGAAAAGGGAACGAATTTTTATCGTCTAAAGATAAAACAGAATGGGGGGAAAGGCAAAAAACCTATCCCCTTGGGAAAATTAGTCTTTTCCGAAAAATCTGCCGAAAACCCCCAGAAATGATGATCTTACAAGAGGGTTTAAGCATTACCAAGAACTTGCCTAAAATTTGGTACATCTTATTTTCGGATATTGGAAGAGCACGTGCCAGAAACGGGAAAAAAAAAAAAATCATTCCCCCCAGGCATGGCTACTGCAAAGCCCAAATATCTCTAACAAGGTGCCTCTACAGATTTTTAGAAAAAATGAAAAATTGAAACTAACTTGGTTTTTGAAGAAATACAATGTGCTACAGATTCAAATGTTTTTGGAGAACCGAGATCGTTTTGCACCCATGGGGGATGGAACTCCCTTTAAGCATCGCCTCCGGGCATTTTTATTTGATTCAGAAAAGCTTATGATACATGGAAAAATGCCACCTAATGAAGCTATTTGAAATTGGCCAAGACCCCTTCCCCCTTTTTCTTTAAAAAAAAGGGCAGACTAAAGTTTAAGGTCCTGGTGGGTACGCTTTACAGACCTGAATAAAAAGAGGAGGGGAATGATTTATAATTTCCATCCGACTTTGTGAGGAACAGACTGATAACACCCCTGCGGTTTTTATCTTTTCTGATACCACATGTGGACGGGGTTTCAAGAGAGATGTCGTCAAAAAAACCCAAGAATTCGTATTCTAGCCCCGTCCATAAAAAGCTTTCCCTAAGGGGACTAGATCTCATTTTTTCAGTATCCTGAAGTAGAGAGAAATATTACATGTATATTGAACAAGATGCAGGGGTTTTCCGATTCCCGTGTCATGAACGGGTTTACCAGCGGAAAAAGGGGCTGCAGATGAACGTTCAGGCAATCTGCATGAAAAATCATACCTACCTACTCTCCCGCCATCACCCTGACCCCCTTTTACTCCTCAGCCAAAACAAAGATGGAGGGGAAAAGAAAAAAGTGGGAGTTGGCATGGGATTTTTTTAAAAAAAGTGCGCTTTTGGCCGCAGAAAGGACTAAAATAAATAAATCCCTGGGATGAAAGAACAACGGGATAAGATTAACAATAAATAAAAGGAGAAGTTTTGAGATTTTGAAATGAAAGTAGGCAGATTTGGGAAAAAAATTTTTCCCGAAACTGGTAAAAAAAAAAAAAAAAAAAAACTGGAAATTTTTAAAACTAAGGGTTTACCAGGCGAAAAATTTTAAACTATCGCCTTCACCTCTGGGGTACATGTCGAAGAGGTTTTTTTTTTTAGGGAAGTTTCAGTACGTGTCTGAAAAATGAAAACTGATAGAAAAAAGCTGAAAGGGTTTAAAAGTTATCTCACATTTTTTTTTCAAAACATATGAATTTATTTTTAAATAAATTTAAACCAAATTTTCATATGAATATTCACAGGAGTACTTTTTTTTATATAATTTTTTATTATAAACAAGAACATTGCTTCCCATCAAAAAAAAAAAATAAAAACCTCTTTTTTTTATGCCCTTTAAGGGAGTCAAGAACAGTATTCTAGTAGCATTTTGAGGATGATCCTTTTTAGGCAGGATAGATGAATGTAGACAAAGTGTCCCCGCATACGCGTTTTAAATTTAGGCTGCCTTTGCCTGCTGCTTGGTCCACAAACCCCCAAAACCTCGCCACCTGGAAAAAGACAGGAAGGGTTAGGGAAAGTGTAGTGCTTGTCTATAAGTCTTTTTTGTATGTGTTAAGCCGGAATAAAAAAGCATTTTTACAAAACCTTTATTAAAATTGAGAAAAGTCCCTTTAATTTTGACATAAAGTTTATGAAATTGATCCCGTATAGGATGAACACACAACCACACCACACCATGAGGCCCTTTGAAAGCGTCCCCTCCCCGGGACCAGGGTCAAATGCTTTACGGCACTGTTTTTCCCTTAAGGCCCCGGGTTTAGGGCCGAGAGCCCCTAAACCCATACTAAAGCAAGGGATCCGCCTATTTTATGAACAGGCCCCCGTAGAGTAAAAAGGGGGGGGAGAGGGGCCTTAGCGGAACCAAAATCACATTTTTGAGACGTAGAAAAAATTCTACCCTTACTATTTTCATTTGCCCAAAAAGAAATTTAGGCTAATAAATAAAAATAATGAATTGGGCCCTTCCCGTATAAAAGTTTTATTGCCCCAAATGCAGTACTCACTCCAACCCCAAGTAACAAGAATTAACTATAACTAGCATAAATACGTCTTTGTTTCAACGCAAGTTTTTTGTCTTTTTTTAATACTGTTTATATATACTTTAATATCAATATTTTCTTTGGTGCTATCGTCGTTTCAGGAGGATGGGTGAGCATCACAAAGATTCAATGGAAGATGTACAAATATAGCTATGCCTTTAAAAGTTTTTCTAAGCATTATCGGTCTTTTGACGAGAGGTAGGATGCTAAAATTACCCTTGTAATACTACCCATCTTCGCGATGAGACAATACTTATTCCTATGTTTCACGATACTCCTGCTTTCCCCTTTAATAAGGTCAGTTTTTATTATTATTATATATAAAGGAATTTTGCATATTTCCCCTGCTCTGATAATTGGAAAGACCGTTAAAAGTTCCAATATCCAGGGGCTCGATACAGTGCTGATGAGCATTATTGCTTGTGATTGGTCAAGATTGTGTAAGGGGCCGCCTAAATAGTAGCTGTGATTGGCCACTGAAGATCCGACGCTTGTACATACGAAGCTAAGACCGAGATACAGCGCCTTATCCGGGCTGTGATTTGGGCTGCCACACGACGGTTAAGGTTTTCCAGCGCTCCTTAACTTTAAGGCTTTTGAATCTCCGGTCCTTTATGTGTGTGTGAACTTGTCAAGGAAGGAGCCTTGTTTAGACCCTATATATATTCACATTACAAAATATAGGAATGTATAATTTCTGTATAAAGATTGATGCTTATATTTCACTTAAGGAGTGTAAACTTTGTTAGAACAAGGGCAGCAATAATTGAACTATTACTTTCTATATCGCAGATGGCTACGATGTATGATAGACCATTTAGATCTTTTGCAGACCTGAATGCATATACAGATAACATTCGGATGTTGCAAATCTTCAGATTAGCAAAGCATTTTCCGTAGAAACTCGGAGATATAAACGAGGTAAATTTTTGTGCATTTGGTCAATATATTAAAAATTACACAGGTAAGAATGCATGCTTTAGTTCGGTTCATCATGTTCGTTATAAATACCTCATGCAACAAGAACACCTGGCCTGTGAGACGCACAAACCTCATTCCTAGTCTGTTAGGTATAAAATACCATCGATATTTCCAGACCTTGACGTCACTTCCATGAAGGTAAATAGAACAGACAAACTGGCGCTCAGTATGTCTAGTAAGCCTTCTCTCCTTCAAGAGGTCTCAGCATTGCAGGCTGTGGTTGCGCAAGACAAAGACTATTGGGTGTTAGGCTATCACAGGTAAAGTACACATTAGTCAGATGTTTATTCCATAGTGTGATGTACTAGAGTTTTCCAAACATGTGCTCGCTGTTTTCTTTCTTTTTAATATTGATTAGTATTTTCTAGTTTCAAATCTCATAAACGCTTTTCTTTTCCACTTCTTACATAGCCATCATAACCTCACGGTGCTCGAGGTATCCAGAAATGAAAGCGCACTGCACCATTTAGTAGACTCAGAGTTAAATATTTTCGGTGGAGTGGACAAAATTACTGTAAGTCTAGACACTATCATATTCTTTGGTGCTGCAATATTTTCCTTATTTTGTTAGGGGTTTTTTGTGCCCCTTATGAATAAGCATTAAGTAATTTTTAGTAATTTTGGATATCAGTTATATAATTTATTTATTACAAGAATGTGATAATTTGTAAGCCTAATACCTTCTCCCTTTTATTTACAAAGTATCTAACCTCCTATATAATCATGTTATTTACTTGATCCAGAGCCACATCATAGGGGGACAGCTCTGGATCGCGGGGGCCCCCCCTTAGCCAACTATGTAGGAATCGTGAGGGGGGACCTCGCTTCGCCGACGGGGGCCGAGTCCAGTCGATTATCCCTGGAGAAGGCTTGTGGGCGGCCTGTTATGTTCGAGGGGGCGGGCGAGTTGTATTTGGTCGTCGGCGCCAAGGACCCAGCCGGCGATGTTCATTTCATCCCAGATCTCGGATCTCTGAAAGTTCAAGTCTAATGAAGTCATTGTAATTAATGAAATTGGTGATACATAGTATGGTGTAAAATGTCTCATCAGGTCCCGTATTGTTTTTACATTTTCAGTTTATTGTTCAAGATTATATCGACTGAATGGCAATTACTTGATCGCCAAGAGAGCTAGTTTTCAGAACCAAGGATGTGTATGATGTTACAGGCTTCAGTGAATGGGGCAATTTTTAAATCTCGTGTTCCCATGGCATATTCTGTGAGTACCAACAAAAGTAATGTACAAGTTTCTCTCTCGAGTTTTTTATCAAATAACTTGCTAGAATTGATGGTGCAATGCTTGAGAAAGCTTCCTCTACATCTTTACTACCTTAAAATGAAACTGTTTCTCTTCAGGAAGGTTCACAAGTGTCAATTTTCGACCCTGTGGTACAAACTGTGACCCTCCTGCAACAACTTCCGGACACTGATGTCTACAAAGTTTTGCACTACATTGAAGCACAAGAAAACAAGCATTATATTGTGACACTGAATAATGGAGGATCTCCCAAAATTTACTGGTGGACAAGTTAGTTTGAGATTTGAGTATTTTCTCAGAAAATAACTTTCTTACAGCATTCCTACTGTTCTCTGAAATAACTAGTGCGACAGTTTATAAACAAAATTATATTTACACTAGGTGAACAGCTGCTTCTTTGGCAAGCTTTAGACTCCATTCCCTGATGCATGAAAGCAGCAGCGTGCAGACGTTCTTGTCAATTCCCTCGAAACTATAGTAATGGTTTCTAAATGGCGTGAGTAACAAAGGTTTGTCAGTTGGTGGAGTTTTAGGAAAGATTACAACTACACTTTTTTCACTATTATTCAACCAAATATGTTCTTGTCAGGTTTGAATTACTATTTACACGGACGATACATCCGGGCATTACCGCTCCGATTCGTCATAGAAACCCCCTGTAGCCTCATTGATAATATGTTCATGGTCCCAATGGAAGAAAGCATGTGTTAATTTACGCATGAAAAAGACGAAAAAGGCAATAGCAGTCTGGAGGCACTAGATGTTGTAATAGAGGAAATCAAATTTGGGGTTTAAGGAAAACCCCTTTAAGAATGACAATTTGGGGAAATTGCAATGAAATAATCAAACAGGTCCCCCCCCTTTTGTATGTGATTACGAAAACTCGTATCATCGCAATAGGACGAGGGAAAGTTTTTTATGACATTTCAGCGCCTCCCATGAATGCGCCAGGCGGACTTCTCCTTTTGGGCTAAAAGACTGCGAAGCGAGCTGGATAAAAGGCAGCGTGGTGTATCATACCTCGAGATGTTTACAGCGACTGGTGGCCTGATGACCCAGATATGAAGCAGGTGGTAGAACATAGCAATTAGTAATAACGTCTGTAGTTTATAAATGCGAATGTACGAAAAATTTGCGAGGTCAAGGAAAATGTAGAAAACATCCTATTTTGGTATCCAGATAACCAATTAGTTATTTTGAAGTTAATGGTGAAAATGGGCCGAGTGTAAGCTATCAGTGTGATACCACCACTCTTAGTGACTATCAAAATCTATTATAAAAATTTAATTTTTTTGCAGACTTGACCGGTCCAGTGACGTTTTCTGGTGGGCTGTCTGTTAGAGGCAAGACTACTATTCATACCGTTACCATATTGGGAGCTGACGCTGTCGACCCGAATGCAGACACTTTCCACAGTTTCTCGAACAAAACTTCTGAATTTGAGGTTAGTCTCACCTTTAGACACTCAGTTTTCGAAAGCTCTGTATCCCAAATAAATGTACCAAATGTCATGTTTTCTCTAAATAGGATCTTGTGGAGACCCTCGCCTCCAAAATATCGGACTACTTTATCATTCTGGGAACCAAAACATCATCGGCCCTGTTGATGCCACCCTTTGCTTTCCCGTGATAAGTTCGAGTCAAAAAGTTACCAGGGTCGACAGGGTAATGGAGGGAAGCGTAACTCGTCTTGTACTCCTATCAGCACTTACAAATTTTACTAATATTTACCAGATGTTTTGTTTATCGTAAATCATTTACATTAGTTTATTTTAACTAAAATTTATAATTTAATGTTTACTTAACTTTCTGTACTAATCTTAATCATCCTCATAACTACGTTATTATGAATATCAAGGGCATCGCTATTATGAGTTCACTCTATATCATTAATTATTGGAATTGTTTCCCTTTGCCCCACATTTTTCGTCACTACCAAAAACATGTGTGTGACATACCCGGAACCATCACGCGGCTATCTGTTGCGGGTCAGTGCACACGCGGGCAGTTAGCTCTCACTTCTGTATATATTGTTTTTTTTTTTTTACGAAAAAAAGGGCTTGCTTACGTTATTTACCACTTAGGTATGATATTTTGTCAAATTTTTGAGAAATAACTTTAAGAATAAACTATTCTCCTTTGATTTTACACTTACTCTATTAGCCGGTTTAGTCCATAGTTTGAGACTTGCTTGGGCTTTTTCGTTTTTTTTTCATTTGCTTTTCGCTGTGTTCATTAAAAGATTTTCCTTGTGATTTGACAACGGAATTTGGATGAATTCTCGACTCGTTTTCCTTCCATTTTCTTGACTAGGTAAAACATTTTTTTCGGTTTTTCTATATCCAAAGAAATTTTTATATTTAGGTGGAAACCTTTTGAACCCTGTCTTGACGAAAGTGGAGACGATCCCCGGTTTGAACGAAACCCAGTGCTGGTTTTTTGTGGGAAGAATAAAAAGGCTCAAACTAAAGATCACTGAAGCCTCGAATCAAAAACTCTAATAGGCCAAAGATCCGTTGAAGGGACTCGATCCTCTGCCTTTAAAAAAAAAAAACTGTTGTTGGTCTTTTGGGCATAGCTCAAGAAAAAACAAAAGGCCTAGAGATTGTTTTCTGAACATTCAGAGGCAGAAACCCCCTAGGACAGATATATGAATACTTATATTCATAGAATTTTCAGATGTAGATTATTAGCAGAGACGTCATGAAACGTCCGAGTCAGACTTCACAGACGATGGTCCAGAGGAGGAGGATCGGTTATGATCCGTTTCTTTATTATATGGTTGAGGGTCAGGGAGAGCCACTAGTAACGCCTCGAGAACAAAAATCGGACCGTTTTTTAAAATGGGCGTGTGAAGCAGCCGAAGTAGGCGAGGTTTCGTTAAATTAATGAATCTGAGGCTTTGGAAGAAGCCGGATGGGAAAAAAAAACTAGTGAACATTCTAAATTAAGTTTCAAGAGTCCTAATCTTGTAATATCGTTTTCTTGCCAAAATCTTAGTGTTCAGATATTTTTTTAAGCTGGAATCTTGGGGGAATATTATGAACATGCACTTGTTGTAGACGGAAAATGTGGGGCGAAGGAAAATAACTGGAAAAATTTACTCGCCTCTTGATGAAAATGTTAGAATTGTTCACCTCGTTCGCATGACGTTCTATACTGTAGTGTCCCACCCACTAAATTTACCTTTAAATTAGTTTGTTTACCTGCCCCATACATTTTAAATTTTGCAAAGCGTTTTACATTTGGTAAATAGTTTATATATTTATAGATGTTTAAATTTCCTTGCTCCAATTGTTAGTCTTTGCAATAAACTGGGTTGGTTATATATTTTTGGGAGGGATTTTTATTCACCAGCAAGCTGATTCCGGTCATGTCAGATGCAAATGCACTATAATATAGAACGGTAAATGGAGCAAAGTGAAACAATGACAGTAGTTCCATCACCGAAGGTGAGTAAGATTTCCCAGTTATTACAACTGCTATTTTCACAGTTAAATGATGTGCCACTCCTGAACATCCACCGTATGTTCATGATGGGCGGAATCGACCAGAATGTTAGCTCAGTCCTATCACTCCACACAATGAACACGGAACGCTTTATCACGCGCACGGGGTTCCGGCGGCCACCATAAACGGCATCTACTCGGAAAACCGGAGTCTTGTTACATTCATGTTCATCAATATTGTTCAATGGGTATCGACGATATTATAGAATTCAATGTTTCTGTGGCATTTGTCTGTGCGCAAATTATGTATATATTACTATTTTATGGTTTTGTGTTGCACATGTGTATATGAAGGAGGATATGATGCATTGCGCATGTATCGATAAATAACAACCCCCCCTGACAAGACTCGAACCAGGTCTTTCGGCTAGAAACGGAAGGCAGTACTAAACAAACCATGCAACAGACCCACAAAAGCCCTCCCTTTTCTGCCGGATCCTGGTCAGAAGGGTTATTTATCGATATCAATGAAAGCATTGCATGCTAAATAATTTCCCGAGTGCCACGGGGAGTGGGGTAAAAAACAAGTTTATACTCGTATGAGTAAATAGGTAAGTCTATAGAGTGGTTTAGATCAGGTTGCGCACTCTTTTTGGGGGGTCGTGGGTGGGTTTAGAAAGGTCCTCGTTTCATACACGGAATGACCTAGTTCGAAGTGGTGTGTGTGTGGTGTGTGGTGTTTTGTTTTGTGTTTCTGTGTATGTGTGTTTCTGTGTGTGTGTGTGTGTTGTTTCTGTGTGTGTGTGTGTGTGTTTGTGTATGTGTGTGTGTGTGTTTGTGTATGTGTGTGTTTGTGTATGTGTGTGTTTGTGTTTGTGTGTGTTTGTGTTTGTGTGTGTGTGTGTTTGTGTTTGTGTGTTTCTGTGTGTGTTTGTGTGTTTCTGTGTGTGTGTTGTGTTTCTGTTTCTGTGTGTGTGTGTGTGTGTGTGTGCGTGTGTGTGTTGTGTGGCGAATTCTAAGCTTATCACGTTGAGACTTTACCTGGATTCACCTATTCATTCCAGATTTTATGCTGAAGAATGCACCTCTCAGGAAGTGACGGGCACCATGCGTACGGACACATCCACAACGGCTTTTAAAACTCTAAAAAGGCGTGTCCTGCTTTTAAGGGGTAGATAGGGAAAAAATGGTTGTAAGGATTCAACGCCCCCTTTCCCCCTCTGTGGACCTTCCCAAAATTTTTAACTGGGCGAACTTTGTGGGGTTTGGGGTCAATGGTGTATGTTTAAAAACCCTTTTCTTTACGGGGTTTTGCACGCGTATTTTACTTTGTAGAGCTTCCAGGTTTTGCACGGGTTTTGATTTAGCGACCTGTAAATGCACCGGTACACAAAGTGAAAAAAAACCCAGACCCTGAGGGGAACTTACTTTGGGTCCCGCAAGGTCGAGGGCAACGCAGACGTAAAACTCATAAAAATTTTGATTTAAAATGCTTAATGAGTCTGTTTTTTAAGACCTCGGGTGACTTTTTTATCAGTAAAATAAAAAAGTTTTTACCCTAAGAAAAAAACTACTTTAGGAAAATAAAGAAAATGTATTCTTATCTTTAAACATCTGTAGGGTTTTCAAAGGGTAGTGTTTACCGTGGTGATTTTAGGTGGAAGGAGATTTTCCCAACCCCAGGTGAATAAAAACCCAGGGAATGACATGAAAAAAAATGTTCCTCGGGGGTCATATCTGGCAAAATAACTTTTTACGAGCTACTATGCTACGGGCCCTAAAAGTGGAAAATAACGGGCCCCAACTTCAGCCAAAATGCGTTTTTACACAGGGGGGCCACATTTTAAACGGTATTTTTTTCAGACCCTTGAAACCCCGGGGGTCATTGTTTCTTGTAGGATTCTCGACCCGGGTACCTCAAGGTGCCCAGGAGTTTGTACGTTTTTCATAGCAATAAAACATTTTTTTAAATCGACTAGTATAACTAAAAGGTGTATTTGAAGTCGTTTATGGTATAAGTAGTTTTTTTTATTAGTTCTTGTGTGTGTATATATGGGAACGTTTAAAAAAACTCGAATACCCAGAAAATGGCAGTCTCCCTAAAAACCATAATGTCTTAAGATACTAGTGTTTTTACATCAAGGGGGGCCCCTGGAAAAAACAAAATATTTTCAATTTAACTGCATTAAAAAATTTTTATAAATAATAAAAAAAAAATGGAAAAAGCCCCAAGCATAATATTTTTTTAAAAAATATTAAAAAGCTCAAAATAAAGTTTTCCAGCATTATTATACGTAAAGTTTTTGTTTTTGAAAAAAACAAGCAAGGATGCAAGGGCAGAAAATTTGGGTCTTTTTTCATTTAATTTTTATTATTTAGGAATGAAGGTGCCAGGCTTAAAAAGAAGCCGAGGTACCCATTTCATAAAAAAGGAACACAAAAGTAACGTAACAATTTTTTTTGCCAAAGCCAGGTCGTATAATCTTTTAAAGAAGCGTACGAGTGACCTGCGAAGGGCCCTCAGGGCAAGGAGCTACAACAACCTGGTCGACCCCTCCCCCTTTAAAATTATGGAAATCCCTGGACGTTTGTTACAATGATGCTGTAAACAACTGTTCCTCCCCGGGTGATTCGCACAGACACGCGGGCAATGTTAGGGGCTTAACGAAATTCCATAGATTGCAAAAATTTGTGTGAACATTTTTTTGTACTTGTAGCTTTACTTATCCATTAACGCTTTTCCCCGTGGAATCTCAATTCGTTTTTCTCAGTTTCGTTGTTGGATTTAATGGCCAAGTTTGACTGATAATCCCAAAATTTAGAAAAAGGGTTTTTCGGTTTTGATACGGAAATAAGTGGGCGGCTTCAGGTGGAAAAATTATTTTTAATGTTATATCTGTAAATGTGCCCATACACCCTTTTATTTTAAATTGTTCCACACAGAATAATTATTTGAGCCGTTTTTTTACTCTCTTAACACTCGCTCAACATAGCCTTTCCGTAAGGGGTTCGTAAAAGATAATTCAAGATTCCTCTTCAGCCCATTAGAGTAGTAACAGCGCGGCAACATGTGAAATCCGCAAGGGTATTATCGTGAGTTCCCTTATAATAAAAGATGTAAGGCCCCTAATTTGTTGCTTGTAGTGACATCAGGTAGTGAATGATAATCACGGAATTCCTGTGTGGAATATTGCTGCATTTGACGATTTTTTTTTACCTATCATCATCATCATCATCATCAAGGGGCAACCCCGACGGGGGCGCAGGCCGCATCCACCCTTGCTTCCACCCACGAGGATCCCTCGAGGGAGTCTCCGGGCAGGCACAGGGCCCCCATCTCTAGTTTCTCGCGACGGTCTCATCGAGCCCCCAACCCATGACTCCTAGGAGTCCCACAGGCTCCTCCCCCCGGGGTTTTGTCTCGCAGAGAGAAAACCCCTGGGGGGCAGGGTGTCCATAGGGGGTGGTAGGTGGCCAAACCCGATTTTGCGATCCGGATTATGCAAGTAACGGTCCCATCCCAGTCCAGGGTCAACCGCCTTTGGACACGTGTCCTCCCAAACTGACCCCATGATCCGGCAAGGGTTTGTTAAAAAAGGCATCAAGGCGAGACCAAGGCCTGGATAGCGTCCGGGTTTCGTTCCCATGAAAAAAAACGGAAGTATAAAGGGCCTTGAAGGACACGCAGTTGGTCCTTCTGCATGGGTACCGACATCTCCAAAACGCTTTTTTGATCAGTTCATGGCTCCTGTTGCCAGCCCAAATTTGTCTACGATTCCTGGTCTGAAAACCGAGATAGGGACTACGCTCCCAAAGGTTTTAAAAAAATTTCTGTGACTTCAACGTCCCGCGCAAGCTGGACGCTGAACGGGTTCCCCTAACGGCCCCCAAAGTCCTGAATCTTGTCTTGGTCCAGGGACCTCTGGGCCCTAGGCTTCCCTCTTTGCAAAAATGATAAAGAGCCCCACAAGTGACTCCAAGGACTCAGATGGGATGGCAACACGCGGAAAACAAGGCCGAGACCTAAATTTTGCTGGGGTTTTGCCCCGCACTGACTTGGGGTAGCCTCCCCATTATCCATCATAAAAGTTTTTAAAAAGTGTGGGTCAAGAAACCCTTGCCTCCCCCCGAATTAAAGGGAAGAAATTCGACATACCCCCCCACACTTTACACCCTTTTCAGTACAGTATGGGGGTTTGCTTCGGGCCAATAATCTGTTTTGGAATTCCCCTGAGCCTGGATCCCAAGCGATCCCGATGCACGAGTCAACGCCTTTTTGAGTCATGTAGGCGCAAGAAACCCCAGACCAAACTCACAACGGCTTTCCACAATTCCCAAAAAAGCGCTAGTAAGGTTATTGGGGCTTGCCAGGAGAAAACCAACTGCCCCGGTCTCGGGTGCCTCTAGGTGGTTGCGGATCTGTTCAGAAGAATGGGGGCGAGAACCTTCCCGGGTATGCTGAGCAGTTAACCCACGGTAGTTGTACAGTCCACGACCCCCTTTTCCCCTTCCAGAGAGGATGACCACCCCCCTCAGCAGGTAGGGGGAAGGGTTTACCAACTCCCAAATGGCACGGGGACTTATGCCCCCGACCCAAAGGTTTCCCCCAGTTTTAGCAGTTCAGCAGGGATACACATTCCCCTGCAGCTTTCCCACTTTCCTGGAAATCGCCACCCTAACCTTTTTTAGGGAGGGGGTTTCCTCGTGAGGGTGGGTCCGGCACAGGACTGAGACATCGTTTGCACCCAAGCAAACTTTTGGGAGGGCCACCGGTAAACTGTTAAAAATATCACCCCAACGTTCACGAACCCCAACATGTCTAGATGACCCATCCGTGATGGGGACGCGTCATCTGGAGGAGGGTTTAGGTTCAGTTTTCTCGGGTTTGGGTAGGCAGGGCGAAGGTCTTTCCCAAAAAGGCCTGACCTCCCGGCAAGTTTCCTGATGAACTGTTCCGGGCCCTTCTCAGCAGTGCCCGACCCCTATACCAGGAACGCGCAAGATGTTCCCATTCCCCGAGCCTTGCGACACGTTTAGGGGCCCTCTAATGTCTCCAGGAGATGGATTCTGCCGCCCTGGGGTACGCCAATGGACCCCTGGTTTTCGAGTTTAGCGCTTGAAGGGGCCCCACAGACAAAGGGGCCCTCAGGGTTTTTGGTTTTTTGGGGGTCGAGACTGCCCTGGCGAACCCACGGGGACACTCCTCCCCCTTGCCCAAGGAAAAACCTTAGGGTGGCCACGGAGGGACGGGGAGTTTTTTTAAGGGGACCGCAGGGTGCCACAAGCAGCCTATGGTCGGTGCCACAGAACTCAGCACCCGGTAAACCTGAGTTCTGGGGGATCCCCACGCGTGCTGACAAGAATTGGTCGATTCCCTTGGCCACTTACCGTATCGCTGTACTAAATCCCGCGAGCGAGTTGGGGGCGGGGACCAGGAGCCGAGATCCTCATTTTTGGGGCCCAGCAAAATCCGGAGAAAGGGGGCTATTCCGCGCTGGGATCGCTCCCCCGCCATGGGGGGCCCACAGACATCTCTACCAGCCCCGGTCACAGCGGATACCGCATGAAGTGCCCAAAACAAAGCAATGTCTCGCCGGGGGGAATCGTCTGCCACAGATGCGAGTTTGGGAGAACGCCCCTTTTAAGGTTTTATGACATCGGTAGGGGCGTCGCAATAGAGACAAGAAACCAAAAACATGTTTAGTTCAATGCCATGAACGCCACAACCCCGGGTCACCTCGACTACCCGCAGGCTGAAGTCGACTGGAGATGGCTATGGGTACACCCCGGAGTGGTACCACGTGCGGCCCCCCAGTAGTAGGTGTAACCCCCCCCGATCGTCCCCTACCAGGCTTCTCAAATCAGGAGGGCGCCACCTCAATCCCAGTCGCTTTTAAATTCCCCCCGATAGCCCGAGGTAACTGTCATCCTGCCGCAAGACCCGGGTGTTCCAAACGCCTACCGGAAAGCCGCCTAGGTTAAGCCTGGGTGGGGCACTCCGGGGACGCCACCTTGCCCCCCCCTCCAACACAGCCCAAATAAAGGGGGTCGGCGGGTTGGGACCCCCTATCCACTGTGGGGGCCGGGGTTTCCCCCCCAAACTTCATGGGGGGGTTGGCGCCTGGGGGGGCCCGGCGGGACAGTAAACTCGTTCCCCAAACCCGCACCCCGACATTTTCCCTCCCCGCGGGCCCAGCCCGCCTTTTCTTTCTGGGTGGGGGGGACAACACCCCTCCCCCCCGATTTCCCTTACTTTGGCTTTCCAGAGGGCATTCGGGGGGGGGGAGGACTGGCAAGGCCCCCTCCCCCGACCGCCCCATTTCCCAGGTGGGGAGGGGCGGGTTGGGAAGCCCGAGCGGTCTACTGCGGTGGCCAAACTCCGTACCCCGGGCCTCTGCTGCCCCCCGAGATCCCCCAAGATTTTGCCGGGACCCAAAGGGACCTTTCCCCTGGGGGCCCGAGGAGGCACTGCGAAATCTTCATGATGGGGAGGCTTTTACCCGGGAGGGGAGATTATGCAGAAGCTGCCCCTTTTTTGCACGGGTAGCCCGGGGGAAGCTGCAAACGAGAAGGCATGCAAAACACTTAAAACTATCTAGGCTACCCCACCCTGCTTCACATCACCTGCACGGAAGCACCTACCCTTTAAAATTGACTAATTTTTCCAGAAGTATTCGCTTACTTTATGACAACTTGTTTTTTGTAAATTTTTTTTGCACAAAACTGGGTTTAATACCTACTAAGTACTAAGCTGTAAAACCGCGTATTTTGTTTTTCCATACATCTGGGGTGTTTTTCATGGCAACCGATTTAGGCTGCATTTGGTTCAGGGTTCGTGCAACTTTGTTTTGGTGATTTTTTCCTTTCAAAAAAGTTTCCCAAATACTGTGGGCATTATGGTAAATATAATACATGTGTACTCAAATATCTTCTTAGGCACAAACGAATGTAACCGTCGAATTTAAACAGGAATGGGCCACTACAAAGTAAACACTGGGCAGGTGTAAAAAGCGAGACGACCACTCGGTACTTTATTTTCACGAGTAGTGTTTCTCTATTGGTAAAATTAGAAAAACGGAAAGGAAAATCTTAGTCCTGAAATTGGTTACCCCTTTTTTGGTTTTTGCAGATCTGGACCGGGAAAAAAGGGAAGGGGGTAACGCCTAAAAACCACGATAACCCGTAAAGGGGGGCCCAGTTACACGATAACCTTAGTTTTTTAAAAGTTTTTTTTTCTTTTATAAAACCAAAATACAAAATAGTAAAATGCAAAATTTATTTTTTTTTGTGAAATTTTTTAACAAAAATGAAAATTCCGGGGAAAAAGGGAAATGTAACCGGACGCGATAAATAAAACCCTTTCAATGGGACTTTATGCCGATTTGGGGGAGAGTACGAATCAGGTGACACGGTATCGCCTTCTTGAAAAAGCTACTTTCGGGGGAGTCGTCGCGATGAGTAATATATAAAAAAAGTCTATAAAAAAGGGGGTGGGGGAAAGTTTAGTTTTTTATACTTC
>NW_023662892.1:2500-15580 GCF_015228065.2 Penaeus monodon
TTATTATTTTTTTATTATTATTTTTATTATTATTATTTTATTATTATTAGTATTTTATTATTTTTATTTTTAAATTTTTATTTTATTATTATTTCATTACTATTATTTTTTTAAAATATATTATCATTATTATTTTTTTATTATTATCATTGATCCCATTCATTCTTATCTTTCATTATTATTATTAAAATCATTTTATTTTTTCTTTATTTTTATCATTTTTATCATTATCATTATTTTATCATAATCTTTATATTATTATCTTATTGTTATCAAAATTTTATAAAAATTATTTTTATTGCTACATTTTATTCTATTATCATTATTATTAACTTTTTATTATTTTTCTTTATTATTATTATTATTATTATTTTTTTTATTACTTCATCATATACTTTTATCTTTTTTTATATCATTATTATCTTTATCTCTTTATTGGGGTTTAAAAAATGATAATAAAAATTTATTATTAATTATTATCATTATTATTATATTATTTTTATTATCTTTATATTTTTGTTTTTTTTATTATTATTATTATTTATCCATATCTCATCATTCATCTTTATTATATTATTATCATTATTAATAAATATTTTTATATTTTTATTATATTATTATTATTATTATTTTTATTATTATTATTATTATTATTTTTTTATTTTTATTATTTTTATCATTATCATTATCATCATTATTAAAAATTTATATTATTGTTATTATTACATCATCTTTTTTTTTTTCATAATTTTTATTTTTTTATTTCATCCTTTATTTTCATTATATTATTAGCAATGTCATTACTTTTTTTCTTACCATTATTATTTTTATATTATTTCTTTGTTATTTTTTATTATTATCATTAATGTTTTTTTTATCTTTATCTTTATCATTATTAATATCATTATTATTTTATCTTTATTATTATTATTATTTTTTTATTATTTTTATTATTGTTATTATTATTTTTTATTATCATTATATTATTATAATTTTATTTTTTTTGAATATTATTATTCATTACTAACATTATATTTTTTGTTACAAAATTATATAATCTTGTTTTTGTTGTTGTTGTTATTATTTTATCTTTATTTTATTTTATTATTATTTTATTTTATTATTATTATTATTTATTATTATTATTATTATATTAGTATCATTATTAAATCTTTACTATTTTATTATTATTATTACATTATCATTATATTTCACTTTATTATTATCTTATTATTACATTATTTTTTTATTTTATTGTTACAAAAATTTATATTGTTGTTGTTTTTATTTTTATTTTTTATTGTATTATTATTATTATTATTATTATTATTTTTATTTTGTTATTATTATTATTATTATTGATATTTTTATCTTTGTTATTATTTTGTTATATTATCACATATTATTTTATCTATTTTTATCATTATCACCTTATTGTTATTTTTACACACCAATGTTAAGGCTGATTTTGTTGTTGTAGGGGTATGAAATTTTTCATCATTTTCACGTTATGATCATTATTATTTTTTAAATCATACTTCTTTAACAGTGTGGGGAAATTATCGAATACAAGATAATTATTCCACAATTTTTTCCCTTTTTTTAGACTTTTTTTAAAATTTCATAATAAAAAGTTTCCAAAGCGTTCTTTTTGCCCTGCCGGTTTAAATCCCTTGAAAACAAGATTGCAAACCCTTGCATTTGCAAAAAAGCAAAGGATTTAAAAATACTTGATTTTTCCCTTGGCTCTTGAGAGTGCAACATGCAATAAAACTAAATCTTCCCCGGGGCGCTGCAACCCGACTCTCCTTAATTTTTTACCTCTTTTGAAATCACAGCTACCCCCCCTTAATATTTGAGTTTCTCCATGTTCTTTTCACACGCAGATGAAAGGGTTTTCGTTTGCCCCAGCACTATGTGTCACTGTAGTCGTACGCTCTTCGGAAACTAATATTTGAAAGGGCTAAGCTCTCAACTTCGTACATGGTGCCTGGGAGGGGGGGTATCTTTGCAGACACGGAACCACACACACGCACACACACACCCCAAACACACACCACACACACACACACACACACACACACACCACACAACACACATATATAAAAATGAAATAAATATAATATATAAATATAATATTATATATTATATTTTAATATTATATATAAAAATAATATTTATATGATTATATATATTATATATATATATATTAAATAGATATTATATTTATTATTTTATATATGATACACATTTATATATAAAATATTTATGTACTACATTATATATCATATATACATATATATATATTAAAATTTTAAAATATATTTATAATATATATTATATATTTATATAATAATTATATATATGGGGTTGTTTTGTGTGTGTTGGTGTGTTGTGTGTGGGGTGTGTGTGTTGTGTTGTGTTGTTAAAAAATTAATATAATGTATATACATATACATTACATCATATATATTAATATATATATATATATATATATTATATATATATTTTATATACTATACATATATAATTTTATATATATATAAAAAATTTATTATTATTTTTTAAAATTTTAAAAATATATATATATATATATATATATAATATAATATTATATATAATTATATAAAATATAAAATATTATTAATATATTATATAAAATATATCTACCTGTCTATCTCAATATATGCATATTACATAACATCTCTATATAACATAAAAAACAAAAATTAATTTTGATATAATGTTATATACTACCATATGAAAACACTTTCTATATATATTTTTTATGGTATATTATTATATATATATATATATTTTTATATAATATATATAAAATATATTTATATATAATATATACATATTCATGCACCACAAAACACACAAGCCACCACACCACACAAACCACCACAACCCACAACACACACACACACACCCCACACACACACACACACCCCAAAACCCAATATATTATATTATATATATATATAATTTAATAACACATATAATATTGATATAATGTATTATATTATTATTATAATTATTTTAAAAATATATATATATTATATATTATATATATATATAATATTATAATCCCTATCAAGTTTGGTGGGGGGGGCTCCCTGAAGCCTTTAAATTTTTTTCCCTCGTCAAAAAAGTCCCTCGACCTCTCTCGGCTCTCGGAGGGAGAAAGTCGCCCTTTTCTCTTTCTTCTCTTCCCTGTTTGCTCCTCTCTCTCTCTCCTCTCTCTATCTTCCCTCTCTCTCCTCTCTTTCCTCTTCTCTCTCTCTTCCTCTCTCCCCTCTCTCTCTCTTCTTTCTTTGCAATTTTTTTCCCTTTTCGCTCTTTTCCCCTGTTTTGAGTTTTTTTCTCTCCCCACTTTTTCCTTCCTTTTTCCTTTCTTCGTTCTCTGTTTTTGGATTACTTTTTTCTCATCATAGCTTTTGTTTTTCTCCCCCTCCCTTTCTTTCTTCTCTCTCTCCCCCCAAAATCTATTCTTTTCTCTCTTCCCGTTCTTAAATTCTCTCTTATTGCCCCTTTTGTTGCTCTTCTCCTTTTCTTTTTTTTTTTTCATTTCTTTCTACTGCCCTTTCCCCTTTCCATTTTGCTTCTTTCTCTTCTCTCTCGTGGGTAGCCTATGAAAATTCATCCATACATTATCCCCAAAAAATTCACCTTTTATGTGTGTGTTTCCTTCCCTTTTACTCTTTCTGTCCTCTTCTCACAGCTTCTTTTTCTGTTTTTTTTTGTTCTTTTTTTCTCCCTCCCTATCTTCTCGTCGGGAATGTGACGAAGTGCAACAAGGCAGCTACAAAATGCTATCTAGCTGTTTGTCTGTTCTTTTCTTTCTCTCTGTTTGTTGTTTGCGTCTGTTGTTTTCTTTCTCCTTTCTCTTTTTCTCTCCCTTCCTCTCTCCCCCTACCCCCCCCCCCCCTCTCTCTCTCTCTCTTTCTCTCCTCTTCTCTCTTCTCTCTTCTCTCTCTCCTCTCCCTCTCTTCCCCCTCTCTCTCTCTCTCTCTCCCCCTTTCTCTCTCTCTTCTCCTCTCTCATCAAAAAACTGTTTGGAGTGCAAGGAGGCGCCGTATAAAAAAAGCTGAACGAAAGCGACCCGGGGTATAAGCTATTTATTTTAAATTTTTTTCCCTGATCGTAAAAGTCGGCTTAAAAAAAGCTATTGTTTTTTATTAAAAAAAATAATAATTTGAGGAAAAAACCTTACACTAAAAATTTTGATTTTTTAGTGTAATAAAACCATTCATTCGTTACAGAATAAAAAGGGACATACGCAGGCCCCTATATCAGGGATATGGCTATTTTTTTTTTCTGTGTTTACATCAAACACCGAGAAGGGAAAAATACAAATCATTTTAAAAAGGGTTTCTAAGCAATGACTCATAGAAGGGGATGACAGGATTTCTAGATAGATAGAGAGATAAAAAGATGAAGATAGATAAATAAGAGAGAGAGGGGGAGAAAAACCCCCCCCCCCACACCACCCACTCACACACACACACACCCCACACCACCACACACACCCATACACAACACACACACACACCAACACCACCATAAACACAAACACACAACACAACCACACACACACCACCACACATAAACACAAAAAACACACACACACACACACACACACACACACACACACACACACACACACACAACACACAACGGGGGAAAGGTGACAGATCCCGGTGACTGAACTGATGATTGGGGTAGTAGAATGATTTAGCTTTGAAAAAAAATCAGGACGAGGGTTCTCTCTGCACCAAAAATAGTTCATTACTTTTCCCTTAAAATGCTTCATTTCAGCCCTCACTTCATTAAGTTGATATCGTGTAAAGTAAGTCCTCACAACCGTGGGATTGTGCCCTTATTTTAATTTTCTTAGCCTTCAAAAAGGACTGCTTATACAGTTGTCATGGATTTGTATTAGATTATTTCATCAAATTTTAAATTTTTTCATTTTATCATTGTTTTTTTCATTTTTGTTAGATTATTTTTTTCATTTTACAATCTGAAAATATCACGTCTGGTGAAATTTTATGACAGTAAAATTTTAGGTTACCGCAATATTTTTTTTTTTCCCCAAACTTTTGGGTCGATTGAGCTCATTCTTAGAGGAACCTTTTAGGATCCCGAGCGAATAAAATGATTTCCCTCTTTCTTTTGGACAAAATTTTATCACTTTTGCAGCAGCTGTTATTGAGATTCTTCTTCTTTGATCAATTTTTTTCCCCTGGATCGGAATGAATTTCCAGTCTTTAAAGAGGATCCCCTGGGTTCTTTTAAAGTTTTGTTTTTTTCTTCGCTAAAAGTCACCCCACCCCCTTTCCCCTCTTTCTCTTCTCTGTTGTCCCCTCTCTCCCCTCTTCTCCGTGGCTTTGAATATTTCCCCCACTGCACATAGGAAAGTCGATCAGCAATAAACCCTTTTCTTTAGATTTTTAAAAATCGCCAATATACAAATTTAATTTTTCAGGTTTTTTTTGCTACCATCTGTTGCAAGTGCAGCCTCCCCCTTTAAACAGATGCCCCGAATATGCAAAAAATGCAATTATACGTGTTTTTTATCAACCAACATTGACCTTTTTCCCAGAAATGCAAAGTTACGACTAACTTGGATTTATAGGGCAGAACCCTTTTCTAACAGCCATTCCTTTTGAAAAAAGAAAAAACGGGGGTATTCAAAAGGGGCTTTAAAATAATGAACATTAATTTTCTGTAATGCTCCTTTTCGAAAATGGAGTTTAGGGGTGTGCATAACTGGGGAAAATTTTAACATGCAGTTTCTATTGTGTTTTGTAACTTTACTGACCACGGGATTGCTGTCCTCTAAAATTTTGGGGAAGGGGTGTTAAGGGCTGGGGGTCTTTTAGCTAACGCTTTGCTAAAAGCATATCAAAGCACTTTTTTCATAACACCCCCATTCCCTTTTTACACAAAAAGCCCAAAAGGTTCCATTCTTTACTTTTTTTCCAATGCTATTAACAGATATCCACAAAATTCTTAAAGTTCTTCGAATTTAAAAATTTCGTTCTTTTGAAATTTTTCTTTACAAATTCAAAGGGGAAAAAAATACAATCCAAAAAAAGCCCCATAATCCACGCGGGAAGTCATTCTTCCACTTTAAATAAATTTATGATTTTTAAAGACATCAGGGTTTTTTTTTTTTCTTTCCCCTAACTATTATCCTCTATAAATAAAGCTTGCCAGGGTACGTTTAATTGCGTGCTTTGTTCACTTTTCTAAGCAAAGATGAATTAAAATTTAAATTTCTCCTAGTTTAACCTACTGCTTACCCTTCATCAAAAAATTTTCTTGCCCATTTTCTTTAGTCAATCATAATTCTTGTGAATCGGCAACAAATAAACAAACTTGGAAAAAAATAAAAAATTTTCTCCGACGAAATCGCGGACTATTGTCATTTCTGATGAACCTTGGGAATCTTTTGGTACTTGTTTTTTGTTTGTGTTCTTCTCTTGGAGGAAACGGGTGGATTTTATACAATTATTATTATATATATAATATATTATATATTTTTTATTTTAAATATATATATTATGTATTATATATTTGATTATCAAAAAAATATATATCTATATCTATCAATCTATCACCTATCTATCTATCGTCTTCTTCTATCATTAACATGTATACTAATTTTTTATACATACATATTATATGTATATGTATATAATATTTTTAATTTCATATTTGTACATTTATACATTATATAATATATACATATATATATATATATATTATATATTATTTATATTATATAATATATATATATATAATTAAAAGAATAAAATGTTATATATATAATTTATAGATAGCATTATTTTATTATTATATTTAGATATATATAGATATTTTATACTTATATATATATCTTTTTACTTGTTAAATTTTATTAAATATATAACACACACACACACACACCACACAATACACACACACACCCCCAAAACCAAAAACACACACCCCCACACACACACAATATTTTTATATATATATATATATATATATATATTTATGCATAATTATACACATATTTTTTATTTTCTATATATATATATATATAATATAAATAATATATATAATATATATAATATTATATATATAATATATAATAAAATTTATATATATATTATTATATTATATTCAAATATTTTTTTTTATTCAAAACTACTATTATCTTTGGGAAAATTATTAAAATAAATATATATATTATATTATATATTATAAATTTAATTTAAAATAATTATAATTATACATATATATATATTATAATATTAAAAATAATTATATTAATATATATATATTATATATATAAATTTTTAAAATATATATTTTATGCTATAAAAAAACCTTGTATGTATTAATTTTTATATATTTAAAAATATTTATATATATATATATAAAAAAATTAAAAATTATATGTATATTATAGTATTACATAAAGTCAAATTTTTCCTCTCATCAGAAAAAAAAAAAAAAAAATATCGGCAATCCGGAAGCGAGAGAAGCAAAATCAAAGTTAAACCCCCGCCCCAAAAAACCCCCCTCGCGGGGGGTTTAAACCCTTTGGTGCGGACCGTCTATTCCTAGTCAGGGAAATGTAATTTGCAGAGTACGAAAAATAATGAATATAAAGGGAAAAAAGGGGTTTTATGAGAGTTTTGATACGTGAGTTCTTTCCCTTTTTCATTTTTTTGGTTTTTGGGAAAATACATTATCGAAAATACATATGTGTGTATTAAAAATACTACAATATATGTAAATATAATATATTATTATTATATGCATATATCTATGAATAAAATATATATATATATATATTTATATATATATATATTATATATAATAATATAATATTATATATATTGCCTTTATTTATTAATATATTATTAAAATTTTATATTATAATATGATATATATATATAAATAATATATACTTTGCATTTTTTATTTGAATTTATATTATATAATATATATATATATATATATATATTAATTTTATATTAAAAATATATAATAAGATAGTAGTAGATAGATATAGATTGTCCCGGTGGTGTTACAATTTCATAAATATAATTTTATATTTAAATTTATATTACTATAATATATATATATATTATATATAATTATTTTAATATATATATATATCTTTAAAAATTTTTATTATATATATATATAATTCTATGTATAATATGAATATATTAAAAATTTTATTTATATATTATTATATTTATATTTTATATTATATATAAAAATTAAAAAATATATATATATATACATATAAAAGTACTTTATATGTTAAATTAATGTTATATATATTTATTAATATATATATTAATATTAATATTATATAAAATATATATAGATATATAATAATAATTATATACTTATAATGCATTTATATTTATATAATATTAAAATATATATATTTTATATATATAATTATATATATATAAAAATTTTATAAATATAAATTAAAAAAATATAATTATAAAATATAATATTAAAATATTAAATAAATTAATATATTTATATATTATAATATTTATATATATATATTAAAAAATTATATTTTTAAAAAATAAATTATATATATATATTATAATTTTATATAAAATATTAATTTTAATTTTTTATATAATTAATTTATTAATATATATATATTTTTTTTTTTTTGTTTTTTTTTTTTTTTTTTTTTTTTTTTTTTTTTTTTTTTTTTTTTTTTTTTTTTTTTTTTTCATTTTAAAAATTTTTTAAAATAAAAATATATTATATATATAAAAAAAAAAAAAAAACGAATATTATTTTTTATATATATATTTTAATAAAAAAAAAAAAAAAAAAAAAAAAAAATTTTTTTTTTTTTTTTTTTTTTTTTTTTAATAAAATTATAAAAAAAAAAAAAAAAAAAAAAAAAAAAAAAAAAAAAAAAAAAAAAAAAAAAAAAAAAAAAAAAAAAAAAAAAAAAAAAAAAAAAAAAAAAAAAAAAAAAAAAAAAAAAAAAAAAAAAAAAAAAAAAAAAAAAAAAAAAAAAAAAAAAAGGGGGGGGGGGGGGTTCTATAAATAATAATTTTTTTTTTAAAAAAATTTTTTAATAAAAAATTTTTATATAACTTATATTAAATTTTAATCAAAAAACAATTTTTTATATTATTTGTATTTATATACACACTTTGTATAATTCGATATATGTATTTTTCCAAAAACCAAAAGACTGCAAAGGAAAAAACTCACGTACAAACTCTCAAAAAACACAACTTTTGCCTTATCTTCTGATTATTCTCGTATCTCTGCAATTCACATTCACTGACTGGGAATGACGGTCCGCCCCAAAATGTGATTCACCCCCCGCGAGAGGGGTTTTTGGGGGGCGGGGGTTTTAATTTGATTTTGCTTCTCCGCTTCCGGTTCCCAATATTTTTTTTTTTTTTTTCTGATGATGGGGGAAATTTGTTTTATGTATATACATATATATATCATAATATTATATATTATTATATATAATATTATATATTATATTAATATATATAATATAATACAATTTTTTTTTTATATCATATATATAATATAAATTATAAAATATTTTAAATATATATATATATATATTATATATTATATATTATAATATAAAAATATGTATATTTTAATCATATTATATAGTTTTAAAATTTTAATATATTTTATATATATTATATTTATATATATTATCCCTATAATAATAGATGATTGTATGAAAAATATTTGAATTTAAAATTATTAATAATATATATATATTAATATATATATAATATATATATATATATATAAAATTTTAAATTATTGTATTTTTATATTATATAATAAAATAAATAAATAAAAAAAATTATGTTATAAAATATCATATATAATTAAAATTATTATTATTATAATATATTATGGTGTGTGTGTGTGTGGGGTGTGTGGTGTTGTGTGTGTGGTGTATGTTGGTGTGGTTTGTGTGTGTGTATATTTTAAATAATTTTAACATATGTTAAAAAAATTTATTAAATAAATATATCTTATATTTATATAAAAATTATATATATATATGCTTCTATTATATAATATATACTTTTTTCATATATATATATATATATTATATTTTATATATATATATTATATATATATATATATATATATATATATGTTTATATATTATATGTATATATATTCAAATAGTATTAAATAATTATACATATACTATACTATGTATTATTAAATATGTTACATTGAAAGATAATAATAGACGAAGATGATAGTTAGTAGTTTTGATAATATAGATTATATTTATTTGTAAAATACAATAATATAAAAATTAAAAAAAAAATATATATTATATAAATATAATTATATAATAATATATTTTATAATTATAAGATCCCCCCCTGTTTTTCTCCACCCAAAGAGAAAAACACAAAAAAAACAAGATACACCAACGTTACCAAGTGTTCATCAAAATGACAATACTCCGCGATCTTCGTCGGGGCAAAATTTTTTATTGTTTCCCAAACTTGTTATTTGGTGCCGATTTGACAAGAATTATATTGAATGAAACAATAGGCAAAAAGAATTTTTGTGAAGGTAAGCGAGGTTAAAAATGTGAGTAATGTAAAAAAAAAAATTTTCATCGTTGCTTAGTAAAAATGAAACAAACAACGCAATTTAACGTATCCCCGTCAAAACTTTTTTTTTGGGAATAATTTAAAAATCCCCCAAATGAGCTTCAAAATAAAACTATTTTTAATTTAAAATTTCCCATTTCCTTTTGGGTTTTATTTTAGAAGAAAAAAAAAAAAAAAACGTTAAATTTTAAAAAAATAACTTTAAAAAAATTTATTTTGGTTCTGAAAGACTGGAAAAAAAAAATCCCATTTGGGGCCCCCGGAAAATAACGGCGCGGGTGTTTTTAAAAAGTGGGAAGATTTGAAGGGTTTTTTTAAAAACCCCCCAAACCCTTAAACAGCTCTTGAAAAAAAAACATTCATAATCCCCGGGCATAAAATTTTTAAAAAAAAAAATATCCTTTTTTTAATTTTTTCCCCATTTGCAAAAAAAAACTAAAAATTTTTTCCTTTTCGAAAGGTAGCATTACAGAAAAAATTAATGTTCGATTATTTTAATAGCTCCTTTTGATATACCACCGTTTATTCTGTTTTTTCACAAAAGGAATGGCTTGGCATTAAAAAGGTTTTCTGACCGTATAATCCAATTTTAGTCCTGTAACTTTTTGCATTTCTGGAGCAAAATGGGCAATTTGCGTTTGATATAAAAAAACCTACTAATTTCATTTTTCCTTTCAAAATTTGGGGCTCTGATTAAAGGGAGGGTGCACTTGCAAATGGGCAAAAGAATCCCGAAAAATCTGGAATTTTTTATATTGGGGCCCTTTTTAAAAACTAAAAAAAAGGTTTTTTGCTGATCGCTTTCCTCATTGCGTCGGGAAAAATTGCAAGCCACAGGTAGAGGAGAGGGGGAGAGGGGAGCAAAAGAGAAAGAAGGGAGGAAAGGGGAGGACTTTTTAGACGGGAAAACAGAACTTTAAAACTAACTCCAGGGGGTCCCCTTTTAAAAACTGGTAAATTTTTCCGATTCCGGGGGAATAAAACTGTCAAAGAAAGAAACTCAAACACCTGCGAAAGGGGTACAATTTTTTCTCCAAAGAAAGGGGAATCAGCTTTATTAACGCTCGGGATCCTAAAAGGTTTCCTTAAAGAATGACGCTCAATCGATGCCAAAAGCTTGGGAAAAAAAAAATTTCGGTAGACCTAGAAAAATACGACTCAAATTTTCACCAAAACATGTAAACTTCAGATTATAAACTGAAAATAATCTAAAATAATGATAAAACAAGTGAAAAAATGATAAAATTTAAAATTTAAATAAACTAATAGCAAAAACCAATGAAACTGTATAACAGATCCTTTTTGAAGGCTAAAGAGAATTAAAATAATGTTGCACAAAACCACGGTGTGTGACGGGCTCTACTTTTGCACGATATAACTGTAAAGAAATGTGGCTGAAATGAAGCATTTAATGGAAAATAATGAAAATTTTTTGGGGCGAGAGAAACCCCTCCCTATTTTATTTTAAAGCTAAAACATTCTACTAGCACATCACAGTTCAGTCATCCCTGGACTGTCCCCCCATTACCCCGGGGTGTGTGTGTGTTGTGGTGTTGTGTGGTGTGTTGTGTGTGTGTGTTTTGGTTTTTGTGTTGTTTGTTTTTATGTGTTGTGTGTGGTGTGTGTGTGTTTTGGTGGTGTTTGTTTTTTTTATGTGGTGTGTGGTTGTGTGTGGGTTTTTGGTGGTATGTGTGTGGTGTGTGTGTGTGTTGTGTGTGTGTGTGTGTGTGGTGTGTGGTTGTGTGTGTGGTTGTGTGTGTGTTGTGTGATGAGTGTGTTGGTGGGGGGGGGGCTTTTCTTTTTTTTCCCTCTTTTTTTTTTTTTTTTTCTTCTTTTTTCTCCTCTTCCTTCTTCCCCTTCTTCACCTTCTTTTTCTTTTCCTTTTAAATAATTTTTTTTTCCTTTTTTTTTGTTTAAAAAAAAAATTCCCTTCCCTTTTTCCTTTTCCTTTTTTTTTTTCTTTTTCCCTTTCTTAAAATTTTTTTTTCTTTTCCTCTTTTTTTTTTTTTCTCTTTTTTTCCAACTTTCTCAAAAAAACTTTTCTTTTCCCTCCTTTCTTCCTGTTTTTCCCCCCCTTCCTCCCTTTTCCTTTTTAAAAAAAAAAAAAAAAAAAAAAAAAAAAAAAAAAAAAAAAAAAATTTTAAAAAAAAGAAAAAAGGGGCACCCCCAAAAAACCCAAAAGAAAAAGGGGAAAAAAACCTTTAATAATTTTGTATTTTGTTCCTTCTCCCTTGACGAAAATAAAAAAAAAAAAAGAAACGAAAAAGGAGCTTGAAAAGATCAGAAAAATGGAAAAATAAACACACCATTTAAAAAGGTGGTTTTTTTCAGTAATTATATGAATTTTATGGGCCCCACGAAGGGAAAAAAAAAAATGGAAGGGGGCGTTTATAAAAAAAAG
>NW_023662893.1:0-15578 GCF_015228065.2 Penaeus monodon
CCTTTGCGGCCCTTGCGGGTTCTCCCAAAGGGGTCCCTGGGCCTCCTTTTGCGGAAGCGGGAGGTCCGGCAAGGGAATCCTTCCCCCAAAGGGAAAAGGGTATTCCTGAACCCACCCCAAGTCTTCCCGGGATTTTCAGACTTGTGCCTTGAATCTTTCTCAAGCCAGGGTTTTGGTTTTGGCTGCAGAGATCTTTAGTCCTGCCCTGCAACACTCCTGGGATCCCAATCCAGACAACGCTGGGCTTTGTTTAGCAGTTGTCCAGTGGAGATGATAAAAGATCGTCTGAATAGAGAGATTTACCCCACTGGATTTTATGTGAGGATAAGGACTTAGTGTAAAAAAAAGGGCGGGACTGAAAACCCCCCCTGGGGGGTTCCTTTTTTAGGGGATTGCTGGAAATTGGGAATTTGATTGGGCTTTCTTTTCCTAAATAGTACCATCCAACCCAAGAGCTTCCTTGTTTCCTTTTTTGGGATCAGGCTCTCCTGAATCAAGAGGACTTCCCAATTCGAAAGCCTTCTCCGAAAGGAAATACTGCCACAGATCCCCCTTTTTTTGTGCTAAAGAGCGTGGCTATGCTGGCGCGTGTCATCCCCCTGGGAACCGTGGAGGTTTTTCGTGTGGGGTCCCATTTTCCTTGGAGCCGGGGTTCTTACCACCCTCTCGGCAGTTTTGGCCAGAAACGAGGGAGAGATGGGGGGTATTTTCCCCCCCCCCCTTTTGGTTTAGGGAGGGGAACTATGGTAGCCCTCTTCCATTTGGGGTAGAGTGGAATTTCCCAGGACGTTGATGATTTGAAAAAAAGCAAGCTCACCTACCGCCCCAGGCGGGAGTGAGGGGGTAAGACCCCGTCATCGCCGGGGCTGAGTTGCAACTGCTTTTTGGGCATCTCTTAGTTCCTCAGAGAAAAGATAACGCTGGTTATGGGTTGGGGGCTCCCCTTTTCTTGATGTGAGCAAGTCGTCGGGTTTGTAGGCGTTCTTGTTTGCCCTCAGTTCGCGGGCAGATGTCGCTCTCGTTCTCGCAGAAAACTTTTGGGCCCCCGTCTGTTGGCCTCCCCGGGGGGTCTGGTGGTGCATCTGGGGGCTGAGGCTGGTGGCTCGTTTCCCCTTCCCATACTCTGAGAGGGTGGAGGGTGACGAAAGACCACCCCATTCCAGCCATTTTTCCTGCCTCACTCTCTGCATTTCTTGGCACCCCTACCCCTCCCTTAGGAGGGCTGGGTTTGTCGGGGTTTTTGCTTGGAAATTTTTCGGACATTTTACCCTGGGGTTGACCCCCCTAATCTCGTCATTGAAGTACCGGGCGTCCTTGTGATCCGGGCCCCAGGCCGTTTTTTGGGGGTTGGTCAGTGAGGCTGCTCATCAATGCATTTACAAGTCTGGTTTTAATTCCCAATTTTTCGTTTGTGTGGGTTATTGTTCTCAGCGGGGGGCCAAAGGCGCTCTGGAACCCCTGCCATTTGGGCCTTTGTCTTTTTTCCATCTTGGATTCGGTCTGGTTTTCGGGCGGGCCATACCCAGGGAGGGTTGTTATGGGGCCTAATGGTCAAGTAGGGTTTCTCATCGACACGCCAGCCAACCTCTCCACCGGTCGCAGTGGCCGGTGAGGTCTAGGCCCCCCTCTCCAAATGCGTTGGCCCCTGGCTGTTGAGGGAGCGTTCGGGAATGTCTCGAGCATTTTGGCTATGTGACGGCCAGCCGCATCCGGTCCCCGCAGGGAGCAGGATGGGGGGTGGCATTGAATCCCCCCCTATGACCCTCGGTGTGTGCTGCGGAAGCACATACCTGGCTGAGTCTAATACTACAGTTTTGGCCCTGTACACTTGTACAATTCGGGGGCCCCCCCGGCTTGAATCTCGAGGGAAAGAGATTAAAAACATTTCCCCACAGTGGGTGCATCGGTTTTGCGGGCAGGAATTTTTTGCTTACCGGGGTCACGGGCCCTTTTTTTCCCATGGAAGTGGCAGCGCGTAGACGTGAACCCGAAAAGCAACAGTTTCCGGAAAGTCCCCTGGACGAGATGTAATGCCCTTGATCGCACTTTTGCTGGGGAGGCACTCCTTGAGGAAAACCAAGATTTTCCACTGCAAAAATATTTGGATTGCGTGCTGATTTACAAATTTGATGTTACATCAGAGACATCTCAATTTGGTTGGGGTGGAGTCTGAAAACCCATTGTGAGATCCTCACTGTTTGGGGGTCCCCTTTCGGCTGTCGGCTACCCCGGGACCCACTGGGGGGGGAGACCCTTTTTGGTACTCTATTTTTCCTTTGGGCTTTTTCTCGGCGGGGCTGTTTTGTGTTTGGCGGGCCTTGCCGGGCAGGCTAGCTTCTTCTGATTCGGCTTGTGGCACGAATCGCCTGTTGGCTCGCCGTGGGGGCTAGCCGGGTGGGCTCTGCTGTAGGGATACCCTGGTTGGAGGGGGGGGGGGATTCGACCGGGGGTGGGGGGAGGGTTGGGTTTTATTGGGCCTTTCTCCATCCCCTTCCCCTTTATGTTTTTCACGTCTGTTTGGGTCGTAGGGCCCCTGACTGCCTTATCCCCCTTTCTGGCCTGGACGGGGATACTCCCACTTTGTGACACAGAGTGATCAGGACGCATGTCCCCCTCTCGAAAACATGTTTCTGGGTCTGGGGGGACCTGTGGTGCTGTTAAACCTTTTCCCCTGTGGTTCCTTGCATTGTTTTCTTGGGGGAACCCGATTGTCGGGTCTCCGGTTTCGGGGGGGGGCAGCTTCTTCCTTTTAGGATCGGGAACCCTTTTCGCTTTTGTTCCCCCCCAGAGTAGGTCCCGGGGGGCGGAACAAAGTTGGTCGTTCTTGCAACCTTTGCCTTTTTGAGGGCCCGCCTTTCCTGACGAGCGCCGGCTCCAGCGTGATGCCTCTTGGCACATTACTTTTTGGCGTTGTGTCCTTTTTTTCTTTTTTTATGTCCCTTGATGCCACCGGTTTGGTGCCTTGCTACGACACCCCTTTTTGGTTGGCTGTAAAATTCCTGGGGTGTCCGTACTTCGGGACTTGAAAAACCGAAGTGGTTTGGAAAAGGGGGGTTTTTTTGGAAACCCCCCCCCCAGTAGTGGGGTTTTTTTTTTTCACCGGGCCCCCGGGTTTGGGGTCTTCCCTTCGACAAACGGGAACCCCAAACCTGGGGTTTTTTCACTCCCAAAGATGAGACAGAACCAAAACCTCTTCTCTCCCCCGTTAGGGGGAACCACTTCCCCCCCTTTTAAAAGGGGGCCCCCGGGGAAAAAAGGGTGGTTTTTTTTTCCCCTTTTGGGGGGCCCCAAACCCCCTCGACAGCCGGATTTTTCGCTGGCCCCGACCCCGGAGGCTTGTGGGAACCCCGGTTTAACGGGGTTAATGGGGCCTTGGGGGGGCCCCGGGTTTCCCGGGGGCCGGGTTCGGGCCCCCGGTTTGGGGGGTTTCCGGGGGCAACCCCGTTTGGGTTTTGTTGTTATTATTGGGGGGTTCCCCCCGGGGGCCCCCCGGAAACCCCCCCGGGGTTTGGGCCCCGGGGGGCCGCCAAAAGCCCCCGGGAAATTGGGGGAAAAATTTTTTTTTTCCCCTTTGGGCCGGGGGAAAAACCCTTTCTGGGGGGCCCCCCGGGGACGGGGCTTTGGTGGGGCCCCGGGGGGGAGGGCCAAAGGGTTTGTCGGGGGGATTTTTGTTTCCTATATTTTCCTTTCCCTCCCCGGGCCCCCCCACCCCGGGTAAAAAGGGGAAACAGAAAATGTCTCACAAAAGGGGTATAGGGAAACCGCCTCCCCCTTTAGGGCCCAAGGCCCTTTCCAAGGCGTCTCTTGCCCTAAAACCCCCCCGGGGCCCCCTTTACCTCCCCGAAAAAGGGCCCCGGGTTTTTTAAAAGAGGGAAAAAAGGGGTTCGCCCAGGGCTAATCCCCCCCCCCAGACCCCCGGTTTTTTTCCCCCCCCAGGGAACGTTAGGTGAACCTCTGGGGGCCCAAGGGGGTGTTTTCCCCTCAGGAAAGGGGCCTTTCCCCCTTTCCCCCCCTAAAAATCTTTTTTTTTCCCGGCCACCCCCCCTTTTTTCCTGGGGGGGGTACCCTTTTTTTAAAATTTCTTTTCTTGAAACCCCCCCAATTTTTTACCTCTGAGAAATGGGGGCCTGCCCCTGTTTGTTTTTCCTTTTTGAAACCCAACCCCCGTGGGGGAAAAAATTTAAATTTTTCCAGGGGGGGGCCTACGGATTGTTTTGGGGGGACCCTTTCTTTAACCCAAAGGTTTTCCCCTGAAGGGGGTTTTTTAACCCCATCCCCTTTTCCCAAAAACCCCAACCCCAAAATGTTCCAACAGTAAGAGGACTGATTTTTCCCGGCTTCTTTTTTTCCCAAATTTAAAAAACCCTCCCCGAAACCCAAAGTTTCCCCGGAAAGGGGGCCGTCCGTTCAGAATTCCTTCCCCCCAAAAATTAAAAAGGTACTAAGAGGGAAAAAGAATAACTTTTTTCCGGTAAACCCCCCCGGGGGAAAAACGAGCGGCATTTAAAAGCCGGGGGTTCGGGGCCTCCCCCCCCTTTTTAAAAAAAGGTGGCTTCTGGGGTCCCACCCCCTCAAAAATGCCACCATCACCCCGGGAGGCCTTTAAGGCCCCCCGGGGAAACCCCCCCGGGGGGAAGGCTCCCGTCCCCCCTTTTTTTTTGGGCCGGCGGTTTTCCCCCGGGGGTCAAGCCCGGGATTCCCCGGAAAGGAACCCCCCATAGGGGGAAACCCAAAGGGTGCGGGAAAAGGGGGGCTATTTTGTAAAAAACAAAAATTTTTTTTTAATTTTATTAAATTTAAAAAAAAAACATTTTATAAAATTTTTTTTTTTAAAATTTTTTTAAATTTTTTTTGGGGGGAAAAATAATTTTTTTAAATTTAAAAGCCATTTTAAAAAAAAAAATTTTTTTAAAAATTTTTTAAATTTTTAAAAAAAAATTTTAAAAATTTTTTTTTGAAAAAAGATAATTTTAAAAATTTAAAAAAAAAAATTTTTTGGTTTTTGGGGGTTTTTTTTTTGTTTGGGGGGGTTTTTTTAAAAAAATTTTTTTAAAAAAATTTTAAAAAAAAAATTTAAAAAATTAAAAATAAAAAAAAAAATTTTGGGGGGGGGGTTAAAAACAAAAAGGGGCCCCCGAATTTAAAAAAAGAAAAAAAACAAAAAAAAAAAAAAAACTAAGAAAAAAGGGAAAAAAAAAAAAAAAACCCCCCAAAAAACCCAAAACAAAAACCCCCCCCCCCAAAAAAAAAAAAAAAAGACCAAAATTAAAAATTTAAAAAAAAGAAAAAAAAAAAAAAAATAAAAAAAAATTTTAAAAAGGGGGGAAAAATAACCCCTTTTTATCCCCTTTTGGGGGAAAATAACCCAAAATTAATTTAAAAAAAGAGAAAAAAAATGGGAAAAAAAACAAAAAAAAAAAAAAAAAACCAAAAAACAAAAAAACCCCCCCAAAATTTTGGGAAAATAAAAAAAAAAACTAAAAAAAAAAAAACCCCCAAAAAAACATTTTAAAAAAATTAATAATTATATAAATAATTAAAAATAATAAAAACAAAAAATTAAATTTTTTTTTTTTTTTTTTTTTTATTTTTTTTAAAATACAAAAAAAATTTTAAAAAAAAAAAAAATTTTTTTTTTTTTTTTTTAAATTTTTAAATTTAAAAAAAACTATTAAAATTTTCCCCCGGGGGAAAACTTAAAAAATTAAAAAAAACCCAAAATTTTTGAAAAAAAAAAAAATTTTATCCCAAAAAAAAATTTGTTAAAACCCCAAAACCCTTGAAAATTTTTTCCCCATTTTAAATTTTTTAAAAAAAAAATTTTTTTAAAAATTAAAAAAAAATTTTTAACCCCCTTTTAAAAAAATTAAAAATTAAAAGGAATTTTGTATAAAAAAAATTGAAAAAAAAAAATTTTAAAAGGGGAAAAAAAAAAAACCCAAAAATCAAAAAAACCCCCCCAAAAAAAACCCTAAAAGGGGAAACCCCAAAGGGGGGAAAAAAAAAAAAAAAATTTAAAAAAACCCCCAAAAAAAGAAATTTAAAAATTAAAAAAATTAAAAAAAAATTTTTTTAAAAAAAAAAACCAAATAAAAGGGGAAAAAAATAAAAAAAACCCAAAAAAAAAAAAAAAAAAGGGAAAAAAAAAAAATTAAACAAATAAAAAAAACTTAAAAAAATTTTTTTTTAAAAAAAAAATTTTTTTTTTTTAAAAAAAAAAAATAAAAAAACAAAAAAAAAAAAATAATGAAATTTAAATTTAAACTTTTATAAAAAAAGAAAGAAAAAAAAAAAAAAAAAAAAAAATTTAAAAAAATTTTTTAAAATTAAAATAGTTTTTTTTGTTTTTAAAAAAATTAAAAAAATAAAAATATTAAAACCCAAAAAAAAAACCAAAAAATAATTTAAAAAAAAAAAAAAATTTAAAAAAAAAAAAACAAAATTTAAAAAATATAAAAAATTAAAATAAAAAATTTTTAAAAGGGGGGGATTTTTAAAAAATTTTATTAAAAAAAAAAAAATAAAAAAAATTCCAAAATTTTTTTTTTAAAATTTTAAAAAAATTAAAAAAAACAACCAAAACCCTTTTAAAACCCAAAAAAAAATTTTTTTAAAAAAGCCCCCAAAAAAAAAGGAGAAAAAAAACTTTTCCCCAATTTTATTAAAGAAAACCCCCCCCCCCACAAAAAACAAAATTAAAAAAACCAAAAAACAAACCCCCAAAAAAAAAAAAATTAAAAAAAAAAAAAAAAGTTTAAAAAAAAAAAAAAAAAAAAAAGCTTTTAAAAAAAAAAAAAATAAAAAAAATTGAAAAAACAAAAAATAAAAAAGGGAAAAAAACCAAACCCAAAAAAAAAAAAAAAAACCAAAGAAAAAATTCCCCAAAAAAAAAAAAAAAAATTAAAAAAAAAAACCCAAAAACCCCCAGGGTAAAAAAAAAAAATTCATTAAAAAAAAATTCCAAAAAAAGGGAAACCCCAAAAAAGTATTTTAAATTTAAAATTTTTTAAAAAAAAAAAAATTTTAAAAAAAAGGTTTTAAAAAAAAAAAAATTTTTGTTTTTTTTTTTTTTTAAATTTGGGTTTTGGAAAAACCCCAAAAAATTTTAAAAAAAATAAATTTAAAAAATAAAAAAAAAGTTAAAAAAAAATTAAAAAAAAAAAAAAAAAAATATAAAACCCTTAAAATTTAAAAAAAATTTTTAAAAAAAAAATTTTTAAAATTTTTTTTTTTTTTAAATTTTAAAAACAAAAAAAAAAAATTAATCCCCTTAAAGGGTTTTAAAAAGGTTTTAAAAAAAAAAATTATAAAAAAAAACATTTTTTTTAAAAAAAAAAAAAAAAAAAATTATTTTTTTAAAATTTTTTAAAAAATTTTATTTTTAAAAAAAATTTTTTTAAAAATTTAATTTTTTAAATTTTTAAAAAATTTTTTTTAAAAACAAAAAGGGGAAAAAAAAATTTTTTTTTAAAAAAGGGGGGGGCGACCACCCAAAAAAAAAAATTAAAAAAAATAAAATTAAAAAAAAAAAAAAAAAAAGGGGGGAAAAAAAAAAAAAAAACCCAAATTTTTTAAAATTTTTTTTAAAAAACCCAAAATGGGTTTTTAAAAAAAAAAACCCCCCAAAAAAAAAGGGGGCCTTTTCCCCTTTAATTTGGAAAGGGGGCGCTTAAACCAAAGGGTTTAAAAGGATTTTTTGGGTTTTAAAGGGAAAAAAAAAACCTTCCTTTTTTTTTTGGGTTTTTGGGTTTTTTTTTGTTTTTGGGGGGGGGGGGAAGAAAAAAAATTATTTTTTGGGGTTTTTTTGGGGGGTTTTTTTTGGTTTTGGGGGGGTTTGTTTTTTTTTTTAAAATTTAAAAAATAGTTGTTTTTTTTTGGGGGTTTTTTTTTTTTGGTTTTTTAAGGTTTGGGTAAAATTGGGGGGTTTTAAATAAAAAAAAATTTAAATAATTTAAAATTTTTTTTAAAAAAATTTTCCCCTACCAAAAAACACCAACCCCAAAAAACAAAAATAAATTAAAATTTTTTAAATTTTAAAGGGATGGGCCCTTTTTTTTTTAAAAAAAAAAACCCCAAAAAAATTAAAAGGGAAAAAAAAAACCCCACCCCCCAAAAAAAACCCAAAAAACCCAACCAAAACCCCCCATTAAAAATTTTTATAATTTTTAAAAATTTTAATTTCATTTAAAAGGGAAAAAAACCAAAACTTCCCTTTTTTTAAGATTTTTTTTAAAATTTAAATTTTTAAAAAAACGAATAAAGAAAAAAGGGCCCGATTTTTAAAAAATTAAAAGGGAAATTTTTATTGGGGAAAAAAAAAAAATTAAAAATTTCAAAGAAAAACCCAAAACCCTTTAAACGGAATTAAAAAAATTAAAAAGGGGGTTTTCAAAAAAAAATTTAAGGGGAAAACCCATCCCCAAAATTTTTGGGGGGGGGAAAAATTCCACTTTTATTTTTCCCCAAAAAAGGGAAAAAATTTAAAAAAAGGGAAAAATTTTAAAAATTAACTTATTCCCGGTTTTTGGGGTTTTTTCCCCCGAAACCCCTTTTTTTGAGGGGAAATTTTTTTTCGGGGGAAAAAAGCCTTCCCCCCTTCTTAAAAAATTTGGGTTTTTTAAACCCAAAAAAAAAATTTTATTTGTAAAAAAAAAAAAAATTCTTTTTTAAGGGGTTTAAATGTTTCCCCCCAAAAAACAGAAAAAAAAATTTTTTTTTGCAAAAACCCCCCCCAGTATTCTAAAATTCCCCCCCCCAAGGGGAAAACCCCAAAGGGAAAAATTTTGGGGGGGAAAAAAAAAAATTTTGGATTTAAAAACCCCCCCCTTTTTTTTTTTTGGGGGGCTTTTCCCCCCCCCTTTTTTTTTGGGTTTAACTTTTTTTTTTTTTTTTTCTTTTCTCCCCTTTTTTTACTTTTTGGGTCCCCTTAAATTCCCTTTTTTTCTTTTTGGGGTTTTTTCCCTGGGCCCTCCCCAAACCCTTTTTTTCCTTTTTTTCCCCCCAAAAATTATCTTTCTTTTTCTTTTTTTTTCTTTTCCCTTTTTTTTTTTGGGTTTTTTTCCCTTCCCCGGGGTTCCCCCCCTTTTTTTTTTTTTTTTTAAATATTTTTTTTCCCCTTTCCCTTTTTTTCATCCCTTTTTTCCCCTTTTTTTTTTTTCTTTTTAAAAAATTTTTTTTTTTTTTTTTTTTTTTTTTTTTTTTTTTTTTTTATTTTTTTTTTTATTTTTTTAATTTTAAATTTTTTTAAAAAAATTAAGTAAATTTTTTGAAAATTTTTTTTTAAAAATTTTTTTAAAAAAAATTTTAAAAAATTTTTAAATTTTTTTAAAAAAAATTTTTAAATTTTAAAACCCCCAAAAAAATTTTTTAATTTTAAAAATTTTTTTCATTTTTTTTTTTTTTTCCCCCTTATTTCCCCCCGGCAAGGGGAAACCAAAAATTTTTTTTGGGGGAAAAAAGAAAAAAAAGGGAAAAAAAGGGAAAAAAAGGGGAGAAGAAAGAAAAAAAAAAAAATTTTTTTTAAAAAAAAAAAGGGGGGGGAAAAAAAAGTTATTTTTGCCCCGAAAGGGACCAAAAAACCCTAAAGATTTGAGGGTTAAAATTGGGGAAAAGGGAATTTTAAAAAAAAATTTTCCCCTTTTAAAAAGGGGGGTTTTAAAACCCGGGGAGGAAAAAAATTTAAAAAAAACAGGAAAATTTTTTAAAAGGGGGCCCAAAAAAAAAAAAAAAAAGGGAAAAAAAAAAAGAGAAAAAAGGGAAAAAGAAAGAAAAAAAAATTTTTGGGGAAAAAAAAAGAGAAAGGGGAAAAAAAAAAAATGGAAAAGGGAAAAAAAAAAGGGGAAAAATTTTCCCCCCCCCAAAAAAAAATTTTTTTAATAAAATTTTTTTATTTTTTAATTTTTTAAATTTTTTAAATTTAAAAACCCCAAAAAAAAAAAAACAAAAAAATTTTTATTAAAATTTTTTTTTTGTTTTTGGGGTTTTTGGGGGGGTTTTTTTAAAAAAAAAAAAATTTTAAAAAATTTTCCTTTTTTAAAGTTTTTGGGTTTTTTTTTTCCCTAAAATTTTTTTTCTTTCCCCCCCCTTTTTTTTTTTTTTTCCCCCCCTTCCCCCTTTTTAATCATTCCCCCCCCTTTTTTTTTTTCCCCCTTTTTTTTTTTTCCCCCCTTTTTTCCCCTTTTTTTTTTCCCCCCCCCTTTTTTTTTTTTAATAAAAAAATTTTTTACAATTTAAATGGGGAACCCGCCCAAAAGGGCTTTAAGCGGGAAATTAAGGGGGGGGGTTTTACCCCCCCCAAAAGTTTAAAAAGGGGGGTTTTTTTTGGTGTTTCCCCTTTTAAGGGGGGGGAAAAAAAAAAACTTTTAAAAAAATTTTGGGGGGGTTTTTGGGGGGTGGGTTTTTTTTTGGGGGTTTTTTTGTTTTGGGGGGGGGGGGTTTTTTTTTATTATATTTTTTTTGGGGTGGGTTTGTTGTTAAAAAAAAAAATTAAAAAATAATTAAAAAATTTTTTTGGGGGGGGGGGGGTTTAAAAAATATTAAAACAAAAATTTAAATTTTTTTTAAAAAAAAATTTAAAACTAAATTCAAATTGGGGCCCCCCAAAAACCAACCAAAAACCCCCCCTAAAACCCCAAACCCCCAAACCAAAACCCCCCTTTTTTCCCCCCCCACAAAAATTTTAAATTTTTTTTAAACCCCCCAAAAAAAAACCCCCCCCAAAAAAAAAAAAACAAAACCCCCAAAAAAAAAAATATTATTTTTTCCCAAAAAAACAACAAACCCCCAAAAAACCCCCCCCCCAAAAAAACCCAAAAAAAAAAAAAGAAGAAAAAAAGAAATTTTAAAGGGGGGGAAAAAAAAGAAAAGTTTTAGGGAAAAAATTTTAAAAAAAGGGGAAAAAAAAAGGGAAAGGGGAAAAAAAAAAGGGGGGGGGGGGAAAAAAAAAGGGGGGAACGGGGGGGGAAAAAAAAATTTTAAAAACCCCACAGGCGGAACCAAAAGGGGGGGGAAAGGGAAAAAAAGGGGAAGAAATTTTCCCCCCAAAGGGGAAAAGGGGAAAAAAAAACGAACCGGGAAAGGGGAAAGGGGAGAACCCCGGGGCGGAACCCCAAAAAAGGGGTTTGGGGGGCCCAAAGCGGGAAAAAATGAAAAGGGGGGTTTTTGGGAAAAGAAAAAGGGGGGAATATAGATTGAGGCCCAAAATCCGGGGGGGGCCCCCCCAAAATTTTTTTTTTAAAAAAAAAAAAAAAGAAATTTAAAAAATTTAAATGGGTTCCCCCATTTTTTTTTCCTTTTTTTTAAAATTTTTTCCCCCTTTATAAATTTTAATTTTTGGGGGGGGTTTTTTTTAAAAGTAAATTTTTTTTTTTGGGGGTTAAAAATTTTGGGGGCAAATTTTGGGGTGTTTTGTTTTTTTTTTAATTGAAAAAATTTTTTTTTTTTTTAAATTTTTTATTTTAAATTCCTTAATTTTTAAAAAATTTTTTTTTAAAAATAAAATTTTTTTTAAAAAAAAATTTTTTAAAATTTTTCTAACAAAAATATAATTTTTTTTTTGTTTTTTTTTTTTTTCTTTTTAAAATTTTTTTTTTATTTTGGGGTTTTTTTTAAAATTTTAAATTAATTCTTTTTAAAAATTTTTTTTCCGTTTTTTAAAAAATTTTTTTTAATTTTAAAATTTCAATAAATTTAATTTTAACAACTTTTTTCCTTTTTATTTTTTTTAAATAATTTTTTTATATCCCCTTTTTTTTTTTTTTTTGGTTTATTTTTTAAAAAACCCCCCCTTTTTTTATTTTTTTTGTTTTCTAAAATTTTTTTTTTTAATTTCTTAACCCTTTTGGGTTTAAAATTTAATTTTATTTTAAATTTTTTTTTAATTTTTTTTATTTTTTCAAATTCCGTTTTAATTTTTTTTTTTTCCCCGGTTGAAATGGGAAAAAAAGGGTTTTTTTATTAAAAATTTTGTGGGTTTTTTTTTGGGGGAAATTTTTTAAATGGGTTAATTTTAATTTTAAAAACTTTTATTTTTTAAACAATTTTTTTTAAATTTTTTTTTTTTTAATTTTTAAAATTATTATAATTTTTTTTTTTTTTTTTTTAATTTAAAAAAATATTTTTTTTTTTTAATTTTTAAAAAAAGGGGGGGCATATAAAAAAAGAAGGGTTTAAATTTAACAAAAATTTTTTTTGGGGTTTTTTTGGGTTTTTTTTTTTTTGGGGGTTTGGGCCTTTTTTTTTGTTGGGGGAAAAAAATTTTTTTTTTTTTTTTTTTTTTTTTTAAAAAACCCGGGGTTTTTTTTTTTCCCTTTTTTTCCCTTTATTTTTTTTTTTAAAATTTTAATATTTTCTTTAATTTTATTTTGGGGGAAATTTTTCTTTTTCATCAAAATAACTTTTTCTTTTTTTTTTAAAAAAAAAAAAATTTTAAAAAAAATAAAAAAAAAAAAAATTAAATAAAACAAAAAAAATTTTTTTTTTAAACAAATTTTTTTTTTTTTTTTTTAAAATTTTTTTTTTTTTTAAAAATTTCCTTTTCCCCTTCCCTTTTTTTTAATTTAAATTATTTTTTTTTTAAAAAAAAAAAATTTTGTTTTTCCAAAATTTTAAATAAAAAAAAAAAAATAAATTTTAAAAAAAAAAATTTAAAATTTTTTAAAATAAAAAAATTTAAAATTTTTTTTTTTTTTTTTTTTTCCTTTTTTTCTTTTGGAATTTTAAAAATTAACCCCCCCCAAAACCCAAAACCCAAAATTCTTTTTTAAAAATTTTAAAAAAATTTAAAAAATTTAAAAAATTTTTTTTTTTTGGGGGGGTTTTTAAAAATTAAATATTTAAAAAAATTTTGGGGTGGGTTTTTTCTTTTTTTTTTGGGATGGGGGGGTTTTTTTTTAATTTAATTTAAAGTTTGGGAATATTTTAAAAAAATTTTTTTTATAAAAAACAAACAGGGAAAAAAATTTTTTGGGGGGGGCCCGGGGAAAAGGGGGGGGGAAACAATTTAAATTTAAAAAGCAAAAAAATTTTTTTTTTTGTAAAACCCCCAAAAATTTTTAAAAAAGGTTTTAAAAAATCCCAAAATTTTTATCCTTTCTTTTAAAATTTTTAATTTATTTTGGGAAAATTTTTTTTTGGGGGGGTTTTTTTTTTAAAATTTTTTTTTTTGTTTTATTTTTATTTAGTTTTTTTTTTTTTTGTTTTTTTAAAATTTTTTTTTTTTTTGTTTTTTTTTATTTAAAAATTTTTTTTAATATTTTTTTTTTTTTTTAAAAAAATTTATTTTTTATTTTTTGGGGGTTTTTTTTTTTAATTTTTTATTTTTTTAATAAAAAAAAAAAAAAAAAAATTTTTTTTTTTCAAAAAAAAATTTTATTAAACCCCCCCCAAAAAAACCCCCCCCCCCCTTTTTTTTTTTTTTTTTTTGTATTTTTTTTTTTTAAATTTTTTTTTTTTTAAAATTTTTTGGGTTTTCGTTTTTGTTTTTGGGGGTTTGGGGGGGTTCAAAATTTTTTTTTTTTTGGGGTTTTTGGGGTTTTTGGGGGGTTTAAAATTTTTTTTTAAAAAAAATTTTAAAAAAATTTTTTTAAAAGGGTTTTGGTTTTAAATTTTAAAAAACTTTTATTTGGGGGTTTTATTTTTTTTTTTTATTTTTTTTAATATTTTTTTTTTAAAATTTTTTATTCCTTTTTTTAAAAAAAATTTTTAAAAAAAAAATTTTTTATAAAAGGGGGTTTTTTTGTTTTTTTTTTTAAAATTATTTTTATTTTTGGGGTTTTTTTTTTGTTGGTTTTTTAATTTTAATTTTTCCCCATTACTATTCCGGGGGTTCAAAGGGAATTTCTTTAGGGGGGTTTGGGGTTTTTTTTAAAACGGGGGGTCCCCCGGGGCCTAAAAAGGGAATTAAACCCCAAAAAAAAAAAATAAAACCCCCCCCAAAAAAAAAAACCCCCCCCCAAAAAAAAACAAAACAAAAAAATTTTTTTATTTTTAAAAAATTTTAATTTTAAAATTTTTAAAATTCTGGGCCTTTTTTTAAAAAAATTTAAATTTTAAACCCTAAAAGTTTTTTTTTTTTTTATTTTTTTGTTGGGATTTTTTTTTTTGGGAAAATTTTTTGTTTTTTTTTTTTTTGGTTTTTTTCTTTTTTTAAACGCTTTCCGCCAGAGAATATAATTGCTGTATTGTAGTTGATTGTTGTTGATAAGTGTTGATCACACATACTTACTTTACGTTGTGACTGTTTGAGTGTTAGTATTTTTTTGATTTTTTTTTTTTGGATTATATTATATTCTGTAAAAGTTGATATGTTTTTGTAATTGGTTTTACTTTTGTAATTTTATTTTATATTACTAAATACTTAGATAATTATATAATTTATATTCTATAAAACTCATCAACGTAATTTATCTGAGATTAGTGCAACTTCCTTCCTCCTGAAGTACAATATGCAATAGAATCTTCCTTTATTCATGGATACTATTATCAAGGCTATGATAACATTTGCACTTCTAGTTAAATATATAATAAGTACCATATATATTATTTCTTTACATAATGCATATTATATTATGGCATATATATTTAATATTAATGAAATTTGCATTCATTAATGTATGCACAACGCAATATACATTATATATGAGGATATGTGTTTATACGTCAGCATATGTGGCTGATCTATGGTCCGTGTTAGTCCTGTGCTGGTAAATGATGTTATTAATGAAAGATGATGATAACGAGATGGTAAGAAGAGCCCCTTCTTCTGATCGCCTGAAGTGAATCGTCCTTACTGCGCGATTCAAGCAGGAGGTCCGTTACGACAAGAGGGGGAGGGTGCGGCAGGGGCGGACAAGGCCAAGGAGTCACCAGACCCTACGGTCTGCCGACTTTGATGGGCAGATTAAGAGATGTACGGCCCGGTCCCATGCAATTTCGGCCTCGTTCTCCGTTACGGACGGTGACGCGCCCCCCCATTGTTTGTGCCCGTGTATGTGCTTGCGTGTAGCTTTGTGCCCTCTAGCCTACTCTTTCCTATGCGAATTTTCGGCATTAGGATGACTCTGTGCACACCTTCTGGTGAACTGGACCCCATCTTCGGGCGCGTGCTCGGACGTGGGCAGACCTTTACCTCCCGCAGGGGAGGGTGTGTCTGGGGGGCCTTAGAAGGCCTGCCTTACGGTGTGCATAGAGTTGCCATTCTTTTGTTAGGGACTGGTCTGCAGACCATATGCTGCACCCCAAAAGGGACAGGTAGAGCCCCCTTGTCAGGCCTTCAGCCGGTTCTGTCTAATAGCAGCGCTAGACAGAACATCAATTCCCGTGATAGGAAGTACCTGGATAAAAGTTAGCTTTCTCCCCCACTGTGAGAAATAGTCTGTGGTTGGCTATTTCAGAGGGATGAAGGAACTTACTGGAACAGGTACAGGTCCCTCTCCTCACTGAGGTGAAACTTGGGTGTTTCAGAGAGAAGAGGATTCTACGTTAAAATACCCCACTCCTGCCAAACACTGAACTCGACCTCTTCTCACTGGTGAGAAAAAGTTCAGCATCCTTTCTCCCCACTGTGATGGGGGAAGACT